>NW_020954590.1:68484436-68505026 GCF_900497805.2 Vombatus ursinus | reverse complement strand
GAAGGAAGGAAGGAAGGAAGGAAGGAAGGAAGGAAGGAAGGAAGGAAGGAAGGAAAGAAGGAAGAAAGAAAGAAGACATGGGTTCAAGTATAGTCTCAGAAACACAATAGCTGTGTGACCTTGGGCAAATCGCTTAACCTTTCAGTGCCCCAGGCAACTCTTTAAAACAGACTGTAAGGTACAGACAAGTTGTTGTTCTGCAGTTGTAGAGGGAATTTCCTCACTAAGAGTTCCCTACTTTAATGAAGTCACAGTTCCAGATTCCCACTCAAAACTCACACCCACATATACCTACCCACATATATTGATTTGAGTGAAGTATAGAATGGAGAAAGCCTAAAATAATATACTTCACTTAAAACCATTTATTTTAAAATTCAAATCAATAATTCAAAATAAAAAGATGGATTCATGAAATTAGAAAGATAATTATGTATGCATGTATATGCATTTAATGTTTCATTCTTTCTTTCTCCAGAGTAAGACATTCCACGAATTCTCCTGACAGGAACTTTAAGGAAATGGGATTTAAAGAAAATCAAAGAAATAGTAAAACTTTGACTTATCTCTGAAAAGAGGTGGAGGGAAAGGGAGAAGCTTGGTATGCATAAAAATGGTTTCTATTCAATATGCCAGATTCACCAATATGAGAGACTTGTTACCAGTGCAGAAAAGCAAATCTTTCATCTTCAGTTTATATGGATGGCTGGCATTATTCTTCTCTAATGACTCTAGCCATTGATAAACTCAGAAATCATAGAATCTAAGTGTTATAATGGATATCCAATATGATCTCTTTCAACCCCTACTTGACCATGAGTTCTCTGTAATATCTCCAAGTGGCCATTTGGTCTCTGCTTGAAGTTTTCTAGAACTAGCCAAGGTATCCCACTATACTTTTGAAAAGTGCCTGTAGTTATGAAGGGAAGTGAGGAGGTAGATTTTGTTTCCCTCTACCAACCAGTCAATGTAATCACAGAAAATAAGGGATAGATAACAGAGATAACTAGTTAGCAATATATTAACAAAACACTGTCTGACATTCCTTTAAGAAGCACAAAATAAGTTCTCTGAGTGAGAGCTGGTCATTGGCTGGGTGAAAATTGGTCATATCTCCAACAACCCTTACAAAGCTAAACTTACCAGCTCTACAAACAGTTTAACAGTTTGAGGTAGTTCTCTTGCACTGCTGCAAAACAGCAGCAAGGGAGATAGAGGGTTTTCTCTCCTCACTCCAAACTAGCCATAACATGTGGTGGTAGAGTTACTTACCCACACTCAGTGGGCTACACTACATCCAAAAGAACAGAGAAATAGGCACAGAAGGTTAGAGGCAGAAGGTTTCAAGGAGCATGACGCCTAGTAGCAGAGAAAAGAGCCAACTCTATATTTAAGTGAGAAATAAGCCCTGGCAGCTAAGAGTTGAGTTATGGAGAGAAATAGGCCCAGGAAGCCCAGGAGAGACACCTAACCAAAAGAAATCAGTGCTCAGAAGGAGAAGAGTAAAAATAACACAAAAATAGAAAGGATAGCTATGCCCTGAAGTATCAGAAACATGAGTTGTCTTGCCCACATGTATTCCCTACATGTGTGTTTTACTTTATCAGTATACTCTTTGTTTATGTCTTTTCTTCCCAAGAATACAGTACATTTGTCCATGAATGTGCCCCAACTTTATGAGAGAAATATTTTGTAGCTACTCTCTTATAATGCCACATCAGTAAATACTATTTTGAAGCTATTTTTTTTCTATTGGCTAACTATTAAAGGTAGGCTTACTGGTGGGGACCATTAGCTATAGGTTTAGGAGCACAAACCTACAGACTGCCTTAGAACCATAGTTAGTAGCCATACTGTAGTGAAACAACTTGCACACACTAGAGTAAGTACCAGAGCTATGCTCTACTTATTAGCAAGATTTCTTCACATCAGATCTGCCTTTCTGAAACTTCCACTCATTGTTTCCAGTTCTGTCCTTTGAGACCAAGGAAAACAGGTATAATCCTTCCACAAGATAGCCCTTCAGCTGCTTAAAGATGACCATCATATCATGCGTCCCCACTCCCATTCTCATTACCAACAATCACCAAGTCTCCTCTTATCCATACTAAGTATTTTAATTTTTTTGAATAATCCTTTAATGTCATAATTTCTGTTTCTTTTGCTATATAAATTGCCTTTTTCTGGTTGCCTTCCAAATTATTTAAATTCCTTCTGAAAGGTAGCACCAGAAACACAGTGTTCCAATGTAGTCTGCCTAAGAGCCTAGGAAAAGAGAATTAGGTCTTCTGTCTTGTACACCCTGCCTCTCTTAACATAGCTTAGGATAGTATTAGTTTGGGGCAGGGAGTGGGGTTCAGACTGCCATGTGTCATTGTTGACTTCTCTCCAGTAAAATTCAGGACCCTCTTCAATACTCTTTCCTGATACCATTAGTTGCTTATGTTTGTTAAATATCTGTCCTGTGCCATATAATATACTAAATACATGTTCCTTGACTTCTAGTTTACATTTTAAAGTAGTATAATATATGATCTCTATTTCTAGTCCTAGGCTAGTCTCTTGCCTGAACTATGGTCTCAGATCACCAAATACCTTTTGGATATCTCAAATTCGATGTCCCATAGGGATCTTTAAAATTGCATATCCAAAATAGAGCTCATCTTCCCCTTTTCCCCCACCAAACTTCTCCTTTCCAACTTCTCAGTTACTATCAAGGGTTCTACCCTCCTCCCAGTCACTAAAGCTTGAAATTCCAGTGTCATCCTCCACTCATAACACATCTCAACTCATATTCAATCAGTTGCCAAATCTTACACTTTTACCTCTACGTCTCACAAATATATATCCTTTTTCTCTATTCATATAACCTCCACCCTAGATATCTCATTGCTTTTCATTTGTACTATTTCAATAGCCTTCTAATTTGTCTTTCTGTCCCAAGTGTCTCCTCACTCCAATCTTCTACTCAATTGACAAAATGATTTTCCTAAAGCATAGGTCTCTTCATATCACCACCCTATTCAATAAACTCCATTGGCAACCCATTATCTCTAGAATACTTAGGTGTTTGAAGCTCCTCATAATTTGACCCCTTCTTACCTTTCCATTCCTTTTAACTTTAACCCTCTCCACCTACTCTACAACCCATCTACAAAGACCTACTCACTGTTCCTCACACGACTTTCCATGCCCCATCTATACAATGTCTGAGATCCATTACTATTAAATA
The DNA here is from genome assembly GCF_900497805.2 of Vombatus ursinus. Classification (NCBI taxonomy): domain Eukaryota; kingdom Metazoa; phylum Chordata; class Mammalia; order Diprotodontia; family Vombatidae; genus Vombatus; species Vombatus ursinus. The sequence goes on along the minus strand of NW_020954590.1, from coordinate 68,501,794 downwards.
TGGTGGAATGATGGATAGAGCACTGGATCTGGAATCAGAGATATGTGTTCAAATTGGGCTTCAAGCACTTGCTAGACCTCAGCCAAGTCACTTAACTGCTGTTTACCTCAATTTAGTCATCTGTAAAATGGGAAAAATAAGAGTGTCTACCTGAACTAGAGTGAATGAATTTAACTAGCATGAAACCTTCATTGGAAAGGTAGATTGGAGCCAGATTGTGAAGGTCTGTAGATACCAGGCTAAGTGGTTTTGATTTTTCCCCCTTGGAGGCAATAAAGAACCCCTGAAGGATTGTGAAAATAGGAGTAGCATAGTTTGATATATGCTTTAGGAAGTTTAATGTGACCACTGAATGAAGGATACATTGCAAAGGTGAAAGAGAATAAAAATGGTAGACTAATTTAGGAAGGTACTAACATAGTTCAGGAGGTGAAAGCCTTATAGAAAAATAAATCATGAGAAGGGAATGATTGAAAGAGATAATGTAGAGTTTAAAAATCTTCAGGACCTGGAAAATATTTGGATATAGGGAGCCAGGGAGAGGGAAGAATCAAAGATAATTCTACAGTTTTAAATCTGTATTGCTGGGAGTATAATGTTACCATGAAAAGAATTATATATATTTTTTGACAGAGAGGGAAGTTTAATAGGAAAGATGATAAGCCCTGTTTTGAACGTGATAAGTTTGAATTGCCAGTGGGATAGCTAGGTAGAGATGAGAAACAAGCAACTGGAGGTTAGGTTATGGAATTCAGAAGAGAGATCAGTGCTAGATATATGAATTAGAGATTCATCTGTGTAGAGATAATAAATGAACCCAGAGCAGTGGATGAGATCACTAAGGAAGAGAGTGCAAAGAGAAAAAAGAAAGCCAGTGACAGTCTTGGGCAACTCCCAAGCTAAGGGACAAGACATGGATAATGAACCTACAAAAGAAACTGAGAGAGATCAATCAGACAATTAGGAGAAGCAGAAAGTAATTTCAGAGGCCAAGGAAAGAGATGCTTTTGTTATTATTATGAATTTAACAAACATGAACATTTCAATATACAAAGAACACAGAGAATGTGAAACTGTGAACTTCATTGTGTATATATTATTTTAATGTAACTTTATAACAACAAACTGCCCTTCTTGTAAGTGTCCCCTTCTGAACCTTTTTCTGCTTTCTTCTATGTATTTTTATATTTGACTGACACTTTTTCTTACTTTCATTTTTTTCTTTTTCCATAACTACCCACCTATTCATTTTCTCATACACACACAATTCTCCCTCTACCTCCAAATGAAATCCCTCCCTGGTAACAAATACTGTAAGTACAGTTAAATGAAACAAATTCAAACATGGGCTGTGTCTAACAAGGTATATCTCATTCTCCATCTCCAGACCATCACCTCTCTGCAAAGAGGTGGGAAGTATATTTCCTCATCAGTTTTCTAGATTCACTAATCAGAGTTCTTGATTCTTCTAATATTTTTTTCATTTATATTAACTGTAGTTACAGTTTAATTTGTTCTTCTGGTTCTGCTCACTTCACACTATCTCATTTTGTACAAATTTCCCAAGTTTTTCTGAAGCCATGCCTTTTGTCATTTCTTATAACAATATTTTATTAATTCTATACCCCACAATTTGTTCAGCCCTTCCCTATGTGATGAGCACAATTCATTCCCAGGTCTTTGCTATACAAAAAAAAGTACTTCTATAAATACTTTTGCATAGTTGGGTCTTTTCTCTCTGTCCTCTCTGTCTTTTATATTTCTGCATTATATGCCTAGTAGTAACATTGCTAGGTCAAATGATAAGCACAGTTTAGTCTAGGCTTTGGGCACATAGTTCCAAATTGCTTTCCAGAATAGTGGACTAACTCACAGCTCCACCAACAGTGTACTTGAGTGCTTGTATGCCCATGGCCCCTCTTACAATTGTAATTTTCCTGTTTTGTTCATATTTGCAAATGTGATGAGTGTGAGAAAGAACCTCAAAGATGGTTTAATTTTCATTCTCTTACTTTTAGTGATTTAGAGTATTTTTATAAGATTGTTAAGAGCTTATGTTTCTTCTTTTGAAAACTGCTCATTTATGTCCTTTAGCCATTTATGTATCATGGGGGAATGGCTTTTGTTCTTGCATATTTATATCAATTTCCAGTATATCTGGGATTTAAAACCTTTATCAGAAAATTTTTGTAAATGTTTTCCCCAATTCACTGCTTCCATTCTAGTTCTAACTGCATTGAATTTGCTTGTCCAAAAGTCTTTCAATTTTACATAATCAAAATTTTCTATTTTATCTCCCATGAGTATCTTTAGCCCTTGTTTGATCAAGAACTCTGACCTTATCCATAGTTGTGAAAGGTATCTGCTTCACTTTGGGGGAAAAAGATTATAAAAGAGGGATGAGGGTGGTCAACAATGTTGAAGGCTAAAGAAAGGTCAAAGAGGACGAGAATTTTAAAAACGCACCTGCAAATCACCATGGGAGAGAAAAAGAGGAAAGACTTTGGCTTTTCCCCTAGGCCAATCATTCACATAAGTTATTGAACCCCAACAAGCTGAGTAAGAGAGCTTTAGATAGGTGGTACCTCTTGCAGATATAGTCGAAATGAGTAAAGTTTGTAAAAACAAAACTTTAAGGAGCCTAATTATTTTTTAATGGAGGCACCTGACCATAGGGGATAGAATGATGGGCTTGAAGTAAAGAAGACATGTTCAAATATCCATCTCTGACACTTACTGTGAATTACTGGGCAAGTCATCTAACTTTTACAAGCTCATGAAACTCCCAGAAATTAGTTACTAAATCATAGCTTATATTTTGCATTGGTAGAGGGAAATCCCAACACCAGGAGTTTCCCATGGTCTGGCAAATCAAAAATCCTTTATAACTTCTGGAATTGTTTCAAAGAGCCTCTAATATATACTCAAATGGGTCTGTGATCTTAGAAATTTGGAAGTTACCCCCCAATAGTGCAGATGGTTATCCATACCTATCTTGCATAAGTCTTTACATATTCTCCAATAAGTTCAATACAGGAGATCCACATAAAGTACTGTGGGAATTCTTCATTTTCTGTTGATATCTTGAGGGTACCAGTGCACCCTCAAGACTGTCTACCTGACATCTCTGCCTCTCACCATGTAACTCGCCCATCTCTCTTCCTATTATGCAGGTCCTTGGTAATATATTTAACTTCTCTTTTTCCCCAGATTTTCTTATTGGTTATTTATTGTATCCTGCTCACAGCCATCAGTTGTGCTTCATGGAATATTAATTTTTAAATCTTCATAGATTGCTTTGCATCAGGATGAATATCTGTGATAGACAGTACAAAGACAATAAGGTGGGCCCTGATTTAACAAAAGAAAGTCACTCTAGATCATCTTCAGGGAATTGCCTCTAATGCCCTCAAACTTTCCATGAAAGCAAAGGTCTAAATTAAAACAACTCTGAGATACTACCTCATACCTATTAGATTGACTAACATGACAGAAAAGGAAAATGACAAATGCTTAGGGAAATGTGGAAAAATCGGGAACCTAATGCATTGTTGATGGAGTTGTGAAATAGTCCAACAATTCTGGGGGAAAATTTTCAACTATGCCCAAAGGGTAATAAAACTGTACATACCCTTTGACTCAGAAACACCACTACTAGGTCTGTATCCCAAAAACATCAAAGAAAAGGAAAGGACCAGTTTTTACAAAAGTATTTCTAGAAAGCAAAGGTCTATATTTTAAATATAAATGTTTTACTGGTATTGCTATATAGAACTTTTGCTAACACTCTAAATATTCCTTGAGAAATGACCTGAACCTTAAATTAATAATTAGTGTTTAGAAGCCTATACTGTAATTTGAGATTCGCCTCTCATCAGATTCTGGATCCCCATGTCTTAAAGCATCTTGTGGAAGGGCAGCAATGCTACAAAAAGGTCAAATAATATCCTATAATATATTTGATCCAACAAATAAGATGCTTTATTATTTACAAAATATTTTAAAACACATGCTTTTAGTTGATATTTCCTCCTTTTAATATTGAGCCCACAGGCATTTATTGAGGAAATAATATGTATGGATGGTGGATGGTGTACATACAATGTAAATTAGCCAAAGAGACATTTTTGTTCTCTAGTAGCTTATATTTTTTTTCTTTAGAGAAATTGAACTAAAGCAGATCCTCTGTTTTCACAATCTCTCCTTTCCCAACAGGTGTTCTATTGTTAATTCTTTGGGGTTTGAATAATCTGAATTAAAAAAAAACTTTTCTGCATTGGCAGGGCTTCTTTCCCATTGTGAATTCTCTGCTCCTAAATAAAGTTTTACTATTTTCCAGCATCTTTGTATACCTAGGGCTAGTCACCAGCAAGAAGTGATATAAGCATACTCTCAAGGTCTTTCTGAAGAACTTTGGAATTGATTGATAGATATGGGAGACACTGGCACAGGACCACCCAGCATGGTATGCCTTCATCAAAGAAGGCACTGTATTCTATGAGCAAAACAGAATTGCAGTAGCTTAAAGAAATATGAGATACACAAATTCAGATACATCTCCACTCTAAATGTTCATATTGACTATTTGTGCCCAACCTGTGGTACAGCCTTCCTAAGCTCGTATTGGTCTGATCAGCCACAGTTGGACACACTATACCTTGACCCCAGCATAGTGATGTCTTTTTGGTACTCTTCAAGAATGAAGGAAAATAACCAAACTAACCACCAGCAAGAATTCACAGAATTTATTCCCGCTTTTCTAATTTACCTTTTCTATCATGTAGTCTTTTCTATTTCGTTACTTTAAAATATTTCTGAAGACCATATAAAATACATATTAATATCACTGCCCTAGAGTAGGTGCCCAATAAATGTTTTCTGATTGATTGGTTGATGGATATTCATTGAAAATAAAAAGTAGAATGGTGAAGTAATAAGATCTGATCCTTATACCTTAACTCTCACTTCTAATTCGTCTCTAATTCATACATGAAGCAGCCCTAGACTTGGAGTAAGGAAGATGAATACAATTCCCACTTCAGATGTTTTCTAGCTATGTAACCTTAGGCAAATTGTTTAACTGCCATGGTCTTCAGTTTTCTGATCTAATAAAAAAAAAAAGAAATTTTGACTCAGTGATAACTAAGATCCCTTCTGACTCTAAATATAGGATCCTATAATCCAATGGGCTAAATTTGTCTTTACTCCAAAAGCTCTTTTTAATATCCTTAACTCAAATTAGCACAAAAATGACAGATTTCCATGGGATCAGTTCTTCTGCCTATTCCATTCAATTGGTTTATAGTATAAACCTTGGAGCAGGGAGAGAGAGAAATAAGATGAGTGCTGCTTTTTGTGTCTTTGTTTTTGTTTTGTCCCAGACTTGTAATTTTATTGTTATGGGGAATTCCTGGCTAGGAAACTACCTCTTCCAATGAAGACCAGCAACTGCTTTGCAACTTGGCATCTTCTGAGTACATTTTGAATTACCATTCACGGATCACTGCTGGGTCCACAGGGCTTTGGGGTGTAGTGGTGGTGGTGGTGGTGGTGGTGGTGGTAATGATGATGATGATATTGATAGCTAGCATTTATATAGCATCTACTACATGCCAGGCACTGTACTAAGTACTTTAAGAATATTATCTCAACCTGTGAGGCAAGTGTTATTGTTATCTCCATTTTATTATTATTATGCCTATATTTCCAGGTGAGAAAACTGAGGCAAATAGAGGTTAAATGATTTGCTCAAAGTCACTCTGCTAGTAAGAATCTGAGGCTGGATTTGAACTTAAGTCTTCCTAACTCCAGGCCCAGAGCTCTATCCATGGTACCTGCTAGATACCTGAGTACAGAGTTCTATGCTACGCCCTTCTCCATTAAGGCAACCCAGGCATGTAGTTTGAACTGAGTTTGGTCAAAATCGGTTTCATCATATTGATTCATTAAGTCCCCCACCCTAGCTTCCCAGGATGATTTACTTATAGCTTAGAGTACGGCTCACATGTCTAAGGTTTACCCAAAATGGGAGTAGCAAAAAGGTGCTCAGTGTACAATATGAATACGGTATGGCACAGGTAAATTGTTCCTACATACAAAAGGAATGCTAAACATAAAAGGACTCAAAACCATATTAATAGAACAAGACTGAGTAACATAACTATTGTTATAATCTGTTGAAGGGCTTATACTTAAGTATCATAAGGACATAAAGCAGTTTGTGGGGTAGCTAATTAGGCATTTTATATCTCCTCTCAGCCCTACCATTCCACTCTGAGCCTGAACCTGCTCTGAAGTTCATGCTCAGTTATTTTCATGCTCAACTGCTCCTATTTCTGCTCCAGCCAACTTCTGTTGCAACTGCTGCTACCTCACTGGCAGACTTCAGACCCCTTGAACTCTAAAGGTCATCTCGAGGTCTGAATACATTCATCTAAAGGTTTTTGCTCAGTCACTTACTAAGGAAAGGAAGCACAGAAGAGGCATCTCGAGTCCAGACATACTCAAGTTTACCTAATTAGGACATGTGCTTTAGCTGCCATATGCTTGAGATCACATAGAGTCCACAGTGGAGAATGGGGCCAGTTTCCTCTTTACCTATCTGATTCTTGGAACACAGCTCAAAAACAAACCTATACATTTTTGTGGGCAGAAAGGAAAAGAGGAGGAGGAAACATCACCTGTTTCATACATCCACTGATTCATCAGCTCTTTGGACAGTGCAACCAAAAAGATAACTCTTTATTATCTTACAGCAGAGGTGTCAAACCTGCAGCCCACAATACTCCCAAGTACTGCCAGAACAAGATTAAAATGTAATTAGAAAAATACCTAACAAAATAAATAAAAATGCATTAAGACATAGATATTATTACATTTTAAAACTAAGTTAATGAGAGGCCTGTAGGGATCCTTTTGTACAGATTAGTAATCCCCATTTTTGTTTGAATTTGACACTGCTGTCTTAGAGTAGTAAATGTAAGACTCACTGAGTCACACATGGATAGAAGCAAGTCTCCCAAAACTTCCATATAGTTGCCTGGAACCAAAAATGGTGACCCTGCCTGATGATGTCCAATTGGGAAAAGGAATATGAAGATGCCCCTTCCCTCAATTCATTGATGGTGCTAGATTTGATGTAGCCTTCAGGATATTCTTCACTCTTGTCAGACCTAATATTATCCAGAAGAAAGAGGATAATGTTAGCCAAGCTAGTTATGAAGAGAGATATAATACCTACTATACATACAGAGAAACTTATAGCTTGTGCCAAATAAATTTATGTTAGGATCTGATTGCTCTGCTAGTGCTGAAACTAACTTAACTTCCCTTGATTTAACATAAGAAATAAGTAATCAACCAAAAAACAAAAGGTCAAAATTAGTATGAGACTTCTATCCTCTTGGGGACTGAAAGAGTCGTCCCAGGGTCAACGCTCTTTTACTCTCTCTTCCTCCCTCTGTCTCTAAGGAAAAGTCCTTTTAGGGGCAAGCAATGACAGAAGCTACTTCTAAAATCTAATAAAATAGAACAGTGAATTAAAGGAAATGTCATTTCGGTTCTGTTTGGTGGACAGGATAAAATGAGCATGAATTTTGATTCTGATTTTGTTCAGTTCAAGTCCCTAGTTTAAAGGATGAAAAAGGCTATTATGGAAACCTGGGAAAGGCCCTGAATCCTTGTAGTGAAGGCAGAAAAGCTGTTTCCATATCTTTGTTTATTTTTTACTTGAAGGTAATCTTTAAAATGCTTATATATGTCACTCTTACAACCTCATTTTAGGTGGTGAGCTCCTGAGGGCAGAGTCTGGGGTATACAATTCTGTGGAAACCCAATACAGGGAAATCTGTAAACATGGTGGTGTTTAACAAGAGAATGTGGGGAAGGAGACAGAGGAGAGAGATAGAGAGGCAGAAGGGGGGGATCATGCCAGTTTAGTTTTTTAGGCACAACCACACTTCATCTGCAAATATGAAGGCCTAGAAAAGACAGGCACATAAAACTAAACTCAGGTAAACAGTCCCCCAAAATATTGTACCTGCTTAGATAATAAGCACATTTCAGCAGTTTTCAGTCATGTTGACAGTGTTCAAATTTGTGTTATCTACAGCACCGCTAGAATTTTGGTTTTATTATTGACTTAAAAAAACTACAATGCAGATTTTAGTTTTTATTCTCTCTGTTGATGCTTCTAAGACAGGCACATATTTGCTAGAACAAAGTATAATTCCACCTGCTTTTCTAGCTTGGGGACCATCTAAAGGAGGCAGGACATTTAGAGATAGGTGAAGCTGTAAATCCAGACTGATTCTCAGATTTTATTCAAGATATATTGCGTTCTCCTCTCTCTCTCTCTCTCTCTCTCTCTCTCTCTCTCTCTGTGTGTGTGTGTGTGTGTGTATGTGTGTGTCTATATTTCTTTCTCTCTGATTTTTATTTTTATATAATTTTTAGAGTGATACAATGGAAAGATCACTGGATTAGAGAGAAACTGGGCTTGAATTTTTCCTCTGTTAGTTACTATCTATGTGATTTTAGCAAGTCACTGAATCTCTCTGGCCCTCAATTTCCACATCTGTAAAATAAGGGAATTAGACTAGACACCTTCTGAATCCTCTTCAAATTCTATATCTATGATCCTATGATCCAATATTATTAAATCATGAATTTTAATACTGAACATCTTGCCTTCTTGGATGAGTTGGGAGCTACATCATTGCAAGAAATAATCAGCTAGATGCAATCATACTCCATTGAAATAATTCATTTATTGTATTTTTATCTCCCACGCATGCCTGTGCACACAGTGGACACATGTGTGTTGCTTACTTGCTTGATAGCCTTCTTGCGCATTTAAGTCATAGGATCATAGACATAAAATTGAAAAGGACTTTGTAAACCTTCTAGTAGAAATCTTATTTTACAAATGAGGAAACTGAGGTACAGACAAGTGAAGTGACTTGCCCAATGCCACATATTATTCACGAATAAGTGAAACAGTCAAAATTTGAACCCAAGCCTTTAAACTCCAAACCCAGTACTCTTTCCAATGCACCAAACTGCCTCCTCAATCTGCTTTATATGAATCCTAGATTTTACCAAAACTGAATAAACAGCAGATCAAGTGATTGCTGGTAATTTTCCCTTTGATCTGGATTCTTTCTCTCCGCTAAAGAAAAATGACAGCATAACTCAGTGGGTGACATTAGTTAAAGGTCAAATTTGATTCTAGGCTAAGAAAGGAAGAAAAATAAAAATGGGTTTCTTAAATTTCAACCCTACTTGGTGACTCATTGTGATAAATTAATGGATAGAACAAATACCGCATTCCTATCTGTAAAGTATTCTTTTTTTTTATTTGCCTTACATCCATCGGCGTAAGAAAATTTTAACAAATAAAAACATCTTAAGACCCACAAACTTCCTGGCACACATTTTCGACTTTGTTGAGCTTCCTGATAAATTGTCTTGGGGATCTTTTCTTTTCGCCTTAACGATTCAGGATGTCTCTGGTGACATGGCTCATGTCAGTCTGAGGGTTGAGGAAAATGCATTCATTTGCAGTTGCTACCAGACTGTAACAATAGAGAGGATAATTTAGTGGTAAAAGAGACAGAGGCTGTGAGGGCTAGATTAGACAATATTTTCAAGAAATGTTAGCTGCCAGAGGCAGGTCCCTAGGTCTCTGTGCAATTACAGCAATCAGTCTGTTACACGTAGAACAATGTGCCTACCACCTCTTACATAACAATTACTAGTGACCAGCACAATCCACAGGAGATGAGAAGTTGATGCACACTGTAGACTGTTATTGTTTAAGTTTAGTTTTAAGTTTGGTCTTAACTTTAGGTTAATACTCATCAAAGATAGTACATTTGTTGATTTCAGTTCTCCCTGTGCTGCTAGAGTTTAAAAAGATGTTTCCCTCAAAAGTTGTTTTGTTAGCATAAGATTGTTTGCAGCTGAATTCTGGTCTGCTCTACTTATATTTTCATTACTTTCCTATTACCCCGTGCCAGATTTGCCAATCAATTCTACTTCAGCGGTTGAATTTGTGGATCAAAGATAAAGTATGTTGCTTTCTTTGGAGAGTAAAATCTCCCAGGACAGCAGCTGCAATGAGATTTCCCCTAAAAACTATTAATGGACCCTAAAGAAGCCGTTGAGGCAAAATGTCCAGTCCTCAAATGTAAGTTCTTTAGGATTTAAAAATCTTCCACTAGCCAATGTGCAGATATTCCCTGGTATCAAGCCCCCTGTGGTGCTGATCATAGTACCCAGCAGCTAGTTCCTTCAGCTCCTCAGCAACACCAGGCACTCACAGGGTAGGGTATTTCCAAAGGGAAATGACTTCAGGGCCTCTCCTTATCTCCTTTTCACCTCCCTCCTCCAATGGCCTCAATTTCAACATAGACTCACCCCTTTTCCACTATAAAACTTTCCTAGGGTAATAGATGTCCATGGGACAAGAGAGGCAGGAGCACGGGCCTTGCACCCCAACTGCATAAAAATCTGCCTAAGATTACAGGGGGGACAGGGTAATAGCTTTGTTCCCAAGTAGATATCTGGATGCCAAGCTGCAGCCTGGAATTTTTACAGCTGAGTTTTAAACTCCTGACAATGAGCATTTATAATAGAAATGCTGCCAGACCTTTAACTATAGCGACGCCACTATAATATTTATAAGTACCTTATACTCTTTCCAAACACATGTGCTCATTACTTATGTCTCCGCTTCTGCCTCTCTTCTGGGGAACCTTTCTGCATAAACAAAGCAGATTGGCTTGCTTATACTCCCAAATTCTAACTGCTCTACATCTCAATCTGTTATGAGAAAGCCAGTTGAAGGGGGATGAGAAACGGAGACTCCTCCATAGGGTTTTTACAAATCAATGGTTTTTTGCAATACACAAATTTCCTTTTTCTCCTCTCTTCTTTTTGGAATTAGCAAACCTGTCTATCTTTTGGCATTTAAGATTTTTTTTTCAATTACATCCCTAAGGGGAGGACAGGACTCCCCAGAAGTTAGGAGGGAACCTGTTAACCAGGCCTTACAGACCCTGACAATTAGGCTGGCTTTAAGTAAACAGAGGAAAAGAAGTTCTTCATCAATGAAAGGCCACTCAGAGTGCTGACAGCTTATCTGGTCCAACATAAGCAGGTTTCTGGGGAAACTGATTGCTTAATAGTGATGGGGAATGACAAGGATTTCCTAACTCTTCCATGCAAACCTCAAAGCAATTTTGTGTCTGGGCACAAATTCATCTAGCAGCTAAGACACAGCTTATATGGCCTGCAGGTGAGAAGGAAACAAACAAAAATGAAACAATCCCTTTCTTTGGTGCCAGTTTACAAAAGAAACCAAATTCTCATCACGACTCAGGTCATTGACCCTGCCACCAAATAAAGATGGAATTCAGAATGCTGTAGGAATAAATCTGTCTGTGCCATATCCGAAGGACACTGATAATGCTAACATTTCCATTAAGACTCTTTCGTGATATACTTTAGGTCATCATCTCATTTAGGCTTGAAATTCCTCTTGTCTAATCCCAGTTTGGCCAACAGTTAATCAGGAAGGGAAGTTAATCCAAAAAGTTAATCCCTTCTGGGAAGGGAAGGAGGCTTGAAGAAAATGTTAATTTTTGGAATTTAAAGTCATGAGAAGAAAAAAAGACAAAGGATAGGGTTCATGTTGAGGCTCCCTCCTACCACCATAATTGCTCAGGGCTGCTTCACAGAGTCACTGTGTCCATACTTTCCAATGCTGCTTAAGCCCAAAGGATCAGTCACTTGGGGAATTTTAGGAAGTCTCAAAGAAGAACCACCAACAGCCACATCATGAGAATCTTACTACTTAAAACCTGTAATGAGGAAAATAGCCTAAATTTTCAGGTACCTACCGTGGAAGCCTGGTTATTTATTATATGTTTGGAACACAAAGAAATACATTATCTATCAGTATGGTGTAAACTGACTAGAAGGGGTTGTGAAAGTAGAGGATGTCAGTGATGGGGGGAAGAGGAGGAAAGGAGGGAGGCTTTTGGAAGTTAATCTCTTCCATTGGCAAGAGTCTGTGAAACCATCTTTTCCTAATCTTGAAGGAAACAAACAAAACAAAACAAACTCTCTCTTAAATACCAATCTATGAAGGGTGCCAAATTCTGATGATTACTCAAGTCATTGGACTTGTCATTGATTAAAGATAGATTAAGATAGGATCCTACAAGCCACTTGTCAAATGCTTTTTAACTATTTGGATAATTTAAGAGAATTGTGCTAGTCAATATCCAGAAGTAATCTCGAACATTTCGATAGGAAGTATTTCCAAAAAGCTTACCAATCTATTAAAATTTGTATTAAAAAAACCAACAGCCTTCTTTTACTTCTTACATAATGATCTGTTATAAATGATATGTGCAAAGGCAAAAAATTTCTTTGTTTTAAAGAAATGTACTACAGATATATGGGTCATATTTTAATTTGTTATTAACATTTTATTTTTTTCTGTTTTGATTTCACCAAGAATCAGTTCCATTTCTTTCAGAATATCTTAAATTTTAAATGAATTTACTTATTTTTACATGTGTATTAGGAAACTAGAATGAGAACATGTTCTAATTTCCCCAACAGCAGAATTAGGAGATGATACCTAAGATCCTATCCAACTCTAATGAGCCATTAGGACTCATGAAAAATAATTTTGTTTACATTTCAAACTTTATATAATATGTTACTGAATGTGAAAAGAAAGTTTCATAAAATAAAAAATATTTGTGAAAATTGAAATACATTTCCATTTACTATTGGTCTAAGACAACCTAGGGACCCTGATCTTAATCAGGTGAACAGCCTGAGAAGGAAAAAGTCTAAAAAACACACCTAATTCCCTGAAGTTGCTCATTTTTTCACATCTTGGACAATATTAGCTGTTGCTAAATTTGTAGTTCTTTTGACATGCTAGAAAATGATTATTGATATCTGTATATATATTGTATACATATATACAATTTTCTACAGATATATACAAATATAAACACATTGTATATGTTTTTATCTATTTATATATATAATTAAGTTAATAATTCAAAAATAATTATATAAAGACAATATATTCTTATATCTATTCTGTCCAAATTTCTAACAAATTACTGAATGTAGTTAGATCTCTCAATTATACCATGAAAGCTTTTCAAGATTTGGGATTTAGATAGTATGGAAGCTATTTATGGATTTTCTCTCCCATTGCAGTTTATTAGAAACTGCAAGAGACTTTATTAGAAAACACTCTGATTTTAACATAGAAGACACCTAATTTCAAATGTTGGATCTGATATTTCATCTAGTTGTGTGAACATGGGCTCATTCAATCTCCGTAAACCTCAATATCTTCAGGTATGAAATAAGGACAATGGATATTTACCTTACTTTGCAGGGCTGTTTTTAAACCATAAAGTACCATCTAAATGTGAATTGTTATTAAACAATTTTGATCAGATAGGAATAAGTGTTTCTGAATAGTCTATTAAACATATACTGATACCATTGAAATGATATCTCTCCTGTTTTACCTTAGAGGAATTAGTTTTTTTTGCATTTTTGCATTTTTTTGCATCTTTTGCATTGCTTGTGGGAAATCTTTCTCCAAAGATTCTTTTTTTTCCAATAAATGGAATGTAACACTTGCAGTCTGTTAGATTACTTAAGCCACTTAGTACTAGATCATAATGGCAAGAGATATTGACATATTTCATAATATCGTTAAATGTCCTTTATAAATAATTCCTTTCAATTTTTGAAAGTGACATTCTCAAGGAGCTTCTGAGAGAGAATCTCCATATATTTCTACTGACCAGGTTTCCCATAATCACAATTGCCAGAAGAGTATTTGACAGTCATAAATAAAGGACTAGCATCCCATTATAATAAGAGTTAATAAGAGTTTCCATATATAACTCATTTGAGCCTAATGACAACCCTGTGAAGCATGTGATGTTATTATTCCCATTTTATAGATGAGAAAACTGAGGCTAAGAAAGTTTAAATGACTTGCCCAGGGTCACATAGTTAAAACATGTCTGAGGCAGGATGTGAAGTCAGGCTGACTGACTTCAAATCCAACACTCTATCCACTATCCTACCACCCAGCTGCCTCTAGTTTCACAAAAGAAATAAGGGACATTTATCTTGGAGCATTGAAGAATTAGGGATTAGCACAATCCCAGTCTTCAATTACTTGAAGGACTGTCACATGGTAGCAAGATTAGATTTATTCTAATAAATTGAAACAGATTTTTTCAGTCTTACTAGAATTCTACATAGCAGAACCACAACCACCTGGTAGAAGTTTAGAGGGAGGTGGATTTGGACTTAACAAAAAGAAAAGTGGTCTAATAGTCCATAAATTGAATAGCTACCTCAAAAAAAAATAGTTAGGGTTCTAATAGAACCTGATTGCTGTCTGTCAAGCATATTGTGGAAAGCATTCCTTCTTTAGAGCTTTGGATTTGATCTCTAAGGTTGTTTTTAACTCCTTACTTCTATAATTCTATGATTTTACAAGACCCCTGTGTTATGGTGAATTTATTTCATCTGTAAGTTATATTGTATTTTAGACAATACCAGCAAAATGGGTTTATTTGGGCCTGGATTCTCATAATTACTTTTGGTCTTTGATAAGCCCTTGAATGATCTTCATTTTCATATCAAATCCTGGAAATCAAATGTGGGTGATGATTTTCTAACATGGCATGGAGGATGTGTTGTGTGAAGTCCAAATGCCTGTAGATAATGAACTCCTCCAGATGCTCCTGCTTGCTGACAATATTGTGTTTATTATGTTGAGCCCTGAAACCCTATAGGGCTTCCTTAATGGGCTACTCAAGAGAAAAAGACCTAGCAATCCAAACAAGTAAAACCAAGTAGAAGAAAAATTCATATTGTCCAAATAATGACATGCAGTTACATGGACAGTCCAATGAATTGGCAGATCAAATTTGAACTGTCCATACAAACAGATCAAGAGCTAGCTCAAAAATGCATAAGAGGAAGACATTGGGCTGGAAGGCATTAGAGAAATTCCTCTGCATTTCCAGCAGTCCCAGGTGATATTCTGCTACAAAAGGCCAACTTTTTAACCCTATATACTAAAATCCCAAAATGTCATGATCTCTAAAGAATTAAAATTGAAGATGGAGCCAAGATGGCAGAACAAAAGCAGTGACTTGCTTGAGCTCTCCTCTAAACTTCTCCAAATACCTGTAAAAATTACTCTAAACAAATTCTAGAACAGCAGAACCCACAAAAAGACTGAGCAAAACAAATTTCTAGCCCAAGACAACCTGGATGGTTGATGAAAAAGATATGTTGCACCAGGCTGGGAGAGGAGCACAGTTCAGTGTAGGCCTTACAGACAAAGACAGGGCCCCAGCAAACCTGGAGAAGGCCTCAAGCGACTGAATCACTGGCAGTTGTGGTGGCTTCCAGACTTCTCAACCCACAAATGCCAAAGACAACTTAGAAAGTCAGTAGGAAAGGTCTGTTGGACCTGGGTGAGAAAGGAGGTCAGTCCAGACTCAGCCCTGGTACAGACCCAGGGCAGCAGTGGCAGTGGCTGCTTCTGGAGCTCTCAGTCCACAGATGGTGGGGGGATGAGCAGTTGATAAGACAGAGAGTGCAGGGATCTCTGTACTGGCACTGAGGCAGGATTCTCTTGCTTTGCCCATGGTGCTGGGTTGCAGCCCTGGGTGTTGGTCCTGGAGCGAGCAGGAGCTTGTGGCAGCGATGGAGAGGGAATCCTCCTCACAGTTCCAAGGCAGAAAAGAGTGCTTGTGGTCACTCATAGACCTGAGCACAGGCCATGAAAGGAGTAAACACCTTTTCTTTCCTCATATTACCTTGGAAGAACTGAAAATTTATAGGTCCCTAAAAGAATCTCTGAAAAAAGCTGCACAAAACCCCTGAAGCTTGGGACAGTACACTCTCCAGACTGGAAGCAGAACCCTACCTTAACAAAGAGTTTAAAAGTCAAGTAATTGTCTGGGAGCATGAGCAATAAGTGCAAAAAAAAAAACCCTCGGACTATAGAATCTTATTTTGGTGACAAAGAAGACCAAAACATATGACCAGAAGAAGACAACAAAATCAAAGCTCCTACATCCAAAGCCTCCAAGAAAGATATGAATCAGTCTCAGGTGATGGAAGAACTCAAAAAGGATTTTGAAAAGCAAGTAAGAGAATTAGAGGGAAAATTGGGAAGAGAAATGAAAGTGATACAAGAAAATCATGAAAAACAATTGAACAGCTTGCTAAAGGAGACTGAAAAATACTGAAGAAAATAACACCTTAAAAAATAGCCTAACCCAAATGGCAAAAGAGGTCCAAAAAGCCAATGAGGCTTAATGCCTTAAAAAGCAGAATTGACTAAATGGAAAAGGAAGTCCAAAAGCTCACTGAAGAAAATAATTCCTTAAAAATTAGAATGGAGCAAATGGAAGCTAATGACTCTATGAGAAATCAAGAAATTATAAAACAAAACCAAAAGAATGAAAAAATAGAAGACAATGTGAAATATCTCATTGGAAAAACAACTGACCTGGAAAATTGATCCAGGAGAGATACTTTAAAAATAATTGTACTACTTTAAAGCCATGATCAAAAAAAGAGCCTCAAAAAAAAAAAAAAAAAGACATCATCTTTGAAGAGATTATCAACAAAAACTGTCCTGATATTCTAGAACTAGAAGGTAAAATAGAAATTGTAAGATTCCACCGATCACCTCCTGAAAGAGATGCCAAAAGGAAAACTCCTAGGAATATTATAGCCAAATTTCAGAGTTACCAGGTCAAAGAGAAAATATTGAAAGGAGCCAGAAAGAATTCAAGTATTGTGGAAACACAATCAGGACAACACAAGATTTAGCAACTTCTACATTAAGGGATTGGAGGTCTTGGAATATGATATTCTGGAGGTCAAAGAAGCTACGATTAAAAGCAAGAATCACCTACCCAGCAAAACTGAGTATAATCCTTCAGGGGGAAAAATGGATATTCAATGAGATGGAGGACTTTCAAGCATTCTTGATGAAAAGACCAGAGCTGGATAGAAAATTTGACTTTCAAATACAACATTCAAAAGAAGCATGAAAAGTTAATCAGGAAAGAGAAATCATAAGGGACTTACTAAAGTTGAATTGTTTGCATTCCTATGTGAAAATATGTTATTTATAACTCAAGAGACCTTTCTCAGTATTAGGGCAGTTGGAGGGAATATACATACACATATATACTTATACAGATACATAGATATAGATAGATAGATAGATAGATAGATAGATAGATAGATAGATAGATAGATAGA
>NW_020954590.1:68429656-68484426 GCF_900497805.2 Vombatus ursinus | reverse complement strand
AGATAGATAGATAGATAGATAGATAGATAGATAGATAGATAGATAGACAGACAGACAGAGGGCACAGCATGAGTTGAAAATGAAGGGATGTTATCTAAAAAATAAAATTAAGGGGTGAGAGAGGATTGTACTGGGAGAAGGAAAAAAGGGAGAGAAAGAATGGGGTAAATTATCTCACATAAAAGACAAGAAGAAGCTTTTACAGTGGAAGGGAGGAGAGGGTAAATGAGAGGGAATGATTGAATCTTACTCTCATTGGATTTGGCTTAAGGAGGGAATAACATACACCCTCTATTGGGTATGGAAATCTATCTTATCCTACAGGAAAATAGGGGGAAAGAGAATAACAGAGGGGGGATAATAGAAGGGAGGGTATATTGGGGGAAGTGGTAATCAGAAGCAAACTTTTTGAGGAGGGATAGGATCAAAGGAGAGAATAAAATAAAAAGGGGGGTGAGATAGGACGGAGGGAAATATAGTTAGTGTTTCATAACATGACTATTTTTGGAAGTGGTTTGCATGACTACAAATGTATAAACCATATCGAATTGCTTGCCTTCTCAATGAGGGTGGGTGGGGAGGGAGGAAGGGAGAGAATTTGGAACTCAAAGTTTTAAAAACGAATGTTAAAAATTGTTTTTATATGCAACTGGAAAATAACATATACAGCAATGGGGTGTAGAAATCTATCCTGCCCTACAGGAAAATAGAAGGGGAAGGGGATAAGAGAAGTGGGAAGGCAGATTAGGGGAAGGGTATTCAGAATGCACATCATCATGGGGCAGCTAGGTGGCACAGTGGATAGGCACACCAACCCTGAAGTCAGGAGGACCTGAGTTCAAATCAGGCCTCACACCAAACACTTGACACTCTGTGTGACTCTGGGCAAGTCACTTAACTCCAATTGCCAAAAAAAAAAAAAAAAGTGTCACTCACAGAATGCACGTCAGCTTGTGGTAGGGGGAGGGGAGAGATGGGGAGAAAATTTGGAACTCAAAATCTTATGGAAGTGAATATTGAAAACTAAAAATAAATTAATTAAAAAAAGAATTAAAATTGAAGGCTACCCAAAGGGTAATGGA
This sequence comes from Vombatus ursinus, assembly GCF_900497805.2. Taxonomy (NCBI): domain Eukaryota; kingdom Metazoa; phylum Chordata; class Mammalia; order Diprotodontia; family Vombatidae; genus Vombatus; species Vombatus ursinus. Next base: position 68,483,344 of record NW_020954590.1, on the reverse strand, counting down.
AAAATACATAGAGAGTATAAATAAGCTAAAGCATAGTATTGATAATGATTCATATATAAGAAGTGGCATATGAGATATTATTAAATACACCCTACCAACAAATGAATCAGATTACTTGTCAATTCGTAAGGATAAGAGGTGATACATAGATTGCTCGTGTGTTGCACTGGTATCCACAAAATACCTAGAAAGACCCAGAGGAAGGCCTTTGGGGTATGTTCTCAATGAAGTATCAGTGGAATGGTAAGAACAAGAATTATACCTAATGATAATACATGATGTGGTCCAATCTGCATAGTGAAGGTAATACTCACATTTGATATACCAGAGATCCATTATAGCATAGAAATACCAAAGCCTAAGAACTTTTTGCCAGAACATCCTTTTTTTTTTCATTATTCTCTTCTTACTTGCTATATCTCAAAAAATAAGGAAATTGAGGGGATTAGGATAGCAAGCAGTTAATTGTGGGAATTAAGTGAACCATACTGAAACCGTCTTGTGACTCGATTCTGGACCTAGCTCAGTTCCTTTTCTATTCAATTATAAGTCTAGTCCAACTTCTGTCTTGTGAGTAAACTTTATTCAATTGTGGAAACTGGGGAAGAAACCTTATCAAATCATTTGAACCTAGCCCTGTGTGGCTGGGAAGCTGGATACCTCTCCCTACTGTTTAGAGATCCTTAAAAAGGCCCTAAGTTATGCTGATCAGAAAATTGGTCAGATCCAAAGATTGATGCAGTTTTCTCACAGTTGTACATCTTGAGCAACCCATGCGTCTTATCTGAAAACTGGCCTCATTCTGATCAGTTATTGTTTCCATGTTTCTTTGATTGTTTACAGATACTCAGGGGGAATGGGACACCTCTTTTTCTGAATTCAAGGAATTTTACCTGTTTGCTTTCCCCTCCCAACTTGGAAAACCCTCAATCGTTCATCCAATTAGAAATCAAATTGCTTAATGTTGTATTGTTTCCTTTTAATTAGCTGGCCTTATTTGATTAGTTGTTTTTAATGTGTAAAAGTCCGTCTCCCCCTGTATTTGGGTCCAGGCCTAAGCTAAAGGGATCTGGTCCCTGTTTCTTGGGCAATTGCCATGCATTGCTAAATAAATCAATATGCTCAAAAGATCAAACCTTTGTTTTCCTCAATCATTTCATATTTTACCTGCCATATAACTACCATAACTATAGTATCTGAAGTAAAAATTTTATTTTCCTCTATAGCAGTGGTTCTCAGAGTATATCCACTAGTCCCTCCTAGCTCCCCAAGATCTTTTCAGGGGGGCCTTTGAGGTCAAAACTCTTTTCATAATAATATTAATGTATTATTCACCTATCATATTATTTTTCCCTTTTCCAACTACGTATGTGTAAGGCTGGATTTCCTTCATGTACTTCAACCAAAACAACATATCACAACAGATTGAATGCAGAAACAGATATGAGAATCCAGCTGTCTTCTATTAAGGCAGACATTAAAAAAGATTTGCAAAAATATGTAAAACTGTGCCATTTTTCTCACTGATTTTTTTGTTTTGGAAAATACAGTTATTTTCATAAAATCATGTTATTTATGGTAGTATATAATAGTTTTATTATTATTTAAATGAATTAATACATAATTTTAAAACCTATCCATTTTAATTTTAATACAGCAAAACCAATAAATATAACTCATATAAACAAAAGCTCTTGGAGTGTCTTCAATAATTTTTAAGAGTATAAAGAGGTCCTGAAAACAAAAAGTTTGGGAAAACTAGTGTAAGGTTTCTTCTATGTTGTTCTTAGCCTTGTAACTCCACCCCACCCTCTAGCCTCATGGCTCATTTAGCTTCTTGATCAATTTTATGTCTCAGATTTCAGTTTTATTGAATATTGGATTACCAGATTTGCCAACCATGAGGTCTTCAGATTCTGCCAACATAGACTTGAAATTCATCATTATCCAAGTACACCAGATAGAACATGGGTAGAAAATATATTAAAGATAGCAAGTCACCTCAGTGGATGATCTTGCTGGCAGATCAAAGTTAGATGACAAGAAAAAAGTCTTAGCAACAAAACTAGAAGCAATTGGATGATTTTGTAAAATGATGTGAAACAAAAACAATGCTTCTACAAATATAGAAAGCAGCCATGGGAGATGGCATAGCACATTCTGAAAAAAAGATAATGATTAGTATTAATTATAATTCATATCACTATTATAACTTGCATTCATGTAGCCTCATTGTACTTCAGCTTACCTTCACATATATTATGTCTCCCTGTTCAGTTTCTGAGGAGAAGAAGCAAGCCATATCCAGGTAAAAAGGATTAGAGAATGATCAATTCACGTTGATTCAAAGAGAATTTCTTAATCATTCAATCAACAAACAAGTATTTCATTCCTATGTACCAGGTACTATGCTAGGTGGTAGGGCTAGTGTGTTTTCACATTTGTATAGGATGGAAATCACAACATATTTCAGACTCTCAAACGTGTCTCACAGATAAAATATTCCATGTTCATCATTTTTAAATAGATCTTTTGTGTTGCACAAATGATTTTTAGTGTTGAAAAAAAGAGAGGTAGCCTCACTCTGCCATTTCAGGTTTTGGTCTTCTGGAAAGAATGTTTCCCCTGAAGATTAAGGATAACAACTAACATTTATCTAGTGATGTAAGCTTTGCAAAGACCCTTAAGTATGTTACCTCATTTGATACTCATAACAACCTGTGAGCAGACACTATTATTACTCCCATTTTACAGATGAGGAAACTAGGGCTGAAGTAGATTGCATCTTGCTCAGGGTCACACCACTAAGTGTCTGAGACTGGATTTGAACTTGGGTCTTCCCCAGCATAAGTTCAGCGATGAATCCACTGTGCCAATAAACTGCAGAAGATTAAGGGAGTTTGCTATATATTGAAAACCAAATTGATTCTCATTACTAAAGCACAGGGTCATTGCATTCTCCTACCTTAATTGTGCTGCTACCACTTCTTCCTTAAATTTCTGGTATAATTGACATAATGAATTAAGTTGGTGATTCTTTCTCAAATGTGTGCTGGTACTGATTATATCAGACCAATCTTAATTAGAACAAAATGTATTTTTACAACTGTGAAGGGGAAGGTAGAATAAAATTCAGAGAACTTTAAAGAAAATATATTGGGGGGGAGGGATGTAGAAAAGCAAGTTTGATGACAACGGAAATCACATTATAACAAAAAAGAAACTCGGGGGAAAAAACAATTTCTGTTCTCCGGTCATGCACCAATTCATCAGTGTAAAGCAACCAGGCCCTACATCTTTCCATCTATTTCTGAAGGAAAACCTTCAATCTCATAGACTCAGTTACTTTTCTATAGACTGACCCACACATGATCTGTGAATGGTGAACTTTGCTAGAAGAAGATTATACTGAGTTTAAGAATCTTGCAGATGAGTTCTTGCTTAGAGGTTTAACTGGGATGCTAAGAGTGGGAGAAGGGAGGAGGGTAGATATGTATAATTAATGATGTTCAGTCATTTCAGTAAAATCTGATTTTTTGTGATCCAATTTGAGGTTTTCTTGGCAAAGGTATCAGAGTAGTTTGCTATTTCCTTCTCCAGCTCATTTTATGGATGAGGAAACTGAGGCAAACAGGGTTAAGTGACTTGTCCAAGTATCTGATGCCAGATTTAAAATCCCAAAGATTAGTCTTCCTGATTCCAGGCCTGGCACTCTATTGACGTATATTATTACGTGAACACTGTCCTGAATGTGGTACTCAGTTTTGCAGGGGCTTGGTTTGATACCTGCCCCCGCCCCAGGATTGTTGCTTGTTAGAATTGCACAGCCTAATTTAAGCCCTATGTTTTGCAACTAGTCTATATTTGAGCAGTTGATTTCAGATAGCTCTTGAAAACAGGAAGTGAATGCTATAATTTTAAAGAACTATTTGGCAATCAACCCAGTAAGAATAAGGATCCCAGATTTTTAAAAGGGGGGAAAAAACAAACCTCAGCGATTTAACATTGAAAATCCTCGAAACAAAGCATAACAAAAAATAGCTTTCTGTAACTGACTTCTGGCAGCTTTTTTGTGGCAGGGAAGTAGGGGGATGGACAAACTTTTAAAATTGTCTAAGTATTCAAGAATTAAAAAGCCCAATGTGTTTCTTTAAAATAGAAGGGTGGCATGATGAAAAATCAATTTATTTTCAATTATGATCCATTTCCGATGAAGAAAAGCAGAAGAGGATCATTTTGTCAAGGCAATTACCCTCCTGAAAGCTAATATGTTCATCATGTTGAATCTGAAAGGAAAAAAATGACAATAATTGGGAGAAACATTATTCTCTTTCCCACGGAAATGTTGCTGTAAAATCACAGGGAAATAATTAAGTGCAGAGGTGCTCTTTAAAGGGAACAAGACAAATCTAGCAGAAGGAGTACTTCTGGATTAGATAGGAATTTGTACTCCCTAGGGCATATGTTTACCACACCTGGAGGTGCCCAAGACCTGCTAAACAATGTTTAAATTGGGTTCTTCACGTCAATCACGTCAATTTTGCTTTGAATAAAGCAAATTATAGCCAAGAGCTGTAGAAAACCTTAACTGGAGTCCTGTTAGTTTTCAAAATTTGAGGCATTAAATCCTCACATGTGTTTTATAAACCCAGTTTGTACTGGAATAAAAGGAATAGCTGAAGCAGTACCTGTGCTCCACTCACTGAACCACCTGAAGGTCCACACACCTTCTAAGACAACAGATGAAAACAGAGGTTACTCCATAGTGGAAGGAACTGGCTTCCAGAAAAACAGCGCTTCTATGCAACCCTTCTAGGCAATTTCCTTTTTTTGGGGGGGTGGGAGAGGGTTGGGACAGTAGCCCTTACAATGAGACAGGGCTACCTTAACCTCAGAGGGAGATTGGAAATTTTTGAGTAGTCAGGAAATAGGAAGTTTTCTATTCTTCTCTCCACTGGGGAAAGAACGATTCTGACTAGCTATCCCTGGAATGGTTTTCCTAGACTTGCTCTAGCCTGCTTGGGGAAAAGTCATGTAACTCTAGTCAGTGCATGGGGGTGGAAGAAAGGGAGGCAAGCCAGGAGAATATTGTTGGGAATTAGATCCAGGTTAAGGCCTACTAAATTTGGATCTAAAAAAAATAATTAAAAGAACTCTAGGTGTCTCAATTCCTAACCAATACCTCTAATCACAAGGCGGTGTGGTACAGTGAAAGGAAGGTATGAGTTCAAATTCTGATGGTATGAATGAACATTGATCAAATTACATACCCTTTGCAGTCCTCAGTTTCCCTTTCTGTAAAATGGGAGGGGGTTGGACTAGATGACCTTTGAAGTTCCTTCCAGCTGTAGATCTATTATTATAATAAAACATATATCGAAGTTGTTTCCTTCTTCAAACTGCATGCAGAACTCCCACTGATTCTAACTATATGTTGGATCCAGCAATCAGACAGACTCCTGCCTGTGGAAGGATAGAAGAATCTGAGGTAAACCTCAAATGAGATGCATTTCATTTTGCCTGAGGCTTTGAAAAAGTCCCACTTAAAGGGGCCCAGGCATCCCTTGCAAGAGCGACCTTCTGCCTCTTAATTTCTATGTTCCACATAAGCCCTCCTCTCATACAATGTCTCTACAGCCCCGTGACTGAGCTGAGGCATTTCACGAGCATGTGCTCGATAGAGAAACACTCGGAAAACAACTCTCTTAAACAAATAAACAGCTCAGCTCTTGAACTTTATGCTCCTAATCTCTGTCATCATTAATCACATTCAGAGTTTAACTTTAAAAGCCTAAAAGGAAGGGAAAGGAAAAGAGAAGAGAAGGGAAAAATAAACTCCTAGCTTCAAAAAATTTGTGAAACATATAGAGAAACTTGAAACTCACCTATAAGTCCTACAAAGACTAGAGAAGGGATGCAAAAAGGACTAAAGGTGGGTGTCCAGCAATGGGTACCTTCTAAATTTGCATAAATTGCATAAATAAAACTCCTGGGCATGGCACTGAAAGTCATTATTTCAGCATTCTGGGACTATATCATTTGGAACTCTCTAGAAATCCCACTGAGAAGCTGATATCCATTCATAAAGTTATCTGGGGCACTTGTATTTATGGCCTTTCCTTACAATGAAAGAAATAATGCCTTAGGGTTGTTATGTGATTTACCCAAGAAGTAGAGAAGGCCTTGGGATTCCTGGGTATAAAAATGAGAGGAGATGATGACTAATAGAAGGCAAAGGTGGCCCAACATTGCCTAATCACCCATTTGACAACAAAGGCCATAGCATTTATTAAGTACCTACTATGCTCCAGGCCCTGTGCTAGGGCTGAGGATATAGAGATTAAAAAATGAAACAGTTCCTGCCCTTAAAGAGCTTCCATCAGGGAAGACAACATGTACATATACAGGTATGTGCATAAATAAAAATAGTTTAAAGAAAAGTACTAGCATCTGGAAGGAGTAGGAAAACCTCATGGGGAGGTGCTGACCTTGAGCTAAGTTTGGAAAGAAAGTAGGGATTCTCAAAGGGGAAAGTGATAGCATAACAGGTGTGGGACACAGGTATGCAAAAGCTCAGAGAGAGGGAATGAAGAGTCATTTGTGAGGAAGAAACAGTAAGAAGGTCAGTTTGGCTGGATTGTAGAGTGCCTGAAAGGGAGTTACGTATAATAAGGCTGGAAAGGTAGGTTAGAGGTAAGTTTTTGACGTACAAATTATATTTTGCACTTTATTTTACATGGAGTGGAATTGTGACAGGGCGTGTTCCACGATTTGCCCAAAGTCCCCCCCTAAGCAAGAGTGGCCTTCGACTACAAATCAATAGTACGAACTACTTCAACCCTGCCTCATCCTTTGGAGGACAATCGAGGCATCAAGGCTAACTCTGCACTGCTATGTGCAGTCAGATTTAAAGCAGGGCCCAAGAAGCTGGCTCCTGCTTCTAGACCTATTCCACCTCAAGTCAGCTCTGAGAGAACGTTGGAATTGGGAACATGTATTAGCTAAAACTGGTTGGTTCCCTCATTTTATGCTCTGCCTCGTTTCTGCTTTAATGATTTTTTTCAGATTTTCTTTAACACTGGCAGCATCTATATTCTTTTCATATCTAATAAGGAAATGTTATCTATTTCAAAGAAGTTTAAATATATATGAAGTGGGCATATCCCTAGTGGTCTTTCCACAAAGCAGATGAGATGACCACTACTTAGGAAGTTGAGTTGCTTGCCATTATTCACTTCATTTAGATCTTGCTTATGACAAGGGAGTGTTCCTGATTTATACCTCTTAGTTAGTGAAATAATAGGACTTTTTCCTTTTCCCCTTTCCCCCGCTATAGTCAGGAAAACTGCTGATTGCTTTCTGGCTTGAAACTATTGTTGCTCCTTGTCAAAGAGTACTATTCAAATGATGAAAGCCAGCTGGGTTTCTATATGTTTCATGAGGCAATAAGATCTGCCTGATGAGGGCAAACTTGGAGAAAAGGTGTTAATCACCAATGAATGGATATAATCAATCTACAAAAGAAAGATGGATCTACCAGTTCAATCCATTACCAACATCTGGACCTTCATTTTCTGAAATAACAGGTTTATTTAAACAACTCTTATAATAGTTATTTATTGGCTTTGGAAGTACAAAATCTGAAATTTCGAATCAGACTTTCATTTGTACCCTAAATAACTAAAACAATCTTCTACACTGGGTCATCTCCAATTTTAATTTAATAAATCTCCTCAAAAAAATAAAAAAAGAAGTTTAAAATTATTTTCTATTAGTATTTAACTTCAGCTCATTAAGATTTATTTACTAGCTCCTTAGGAGACTGGGGAAGGAAATAATGGAATAATAGCATTTTTCCAATTACCCATTCTCCTTGCCTCCAGTCATTCAGTCAACATGCATTTTTTTAAGTACTGGCCAAGTGAAATGCACTGTGTTAGTGCTGGGGATAGAAAGCCAGGTAAAATCAGCTCCTGACCCCAACAAACTAGTATTCTAATGGAGGCCAGGGGTTGGGGGGTGAGGGGATACATATAGATAGGTACAGACGAGATATGCTTGCTGTTTGTTCAGTCACTTCTGACTCTTTGTGATGTGATTTTGGATTTTATTGGCAAAGATACTGGAAGGGTTTTCCATTTCTTTCTCCAGCTCATTTTACAGATGAGGTAACTGAGACAAACAGGGTTAAATGACTTACCCAGGAGCACACAGCTAGTGAGTGCCTGAGGCCAGATTTGAACTCAGGAAGAGGCATTTTCCTGACTACACCCCAGGAGCTCTATTCACTATGCCAATTTAGCTGCCCTACACCATAGACACACTAGATGAAAGGTAACCTTAGAAGGGAAGGCTGACGCCAGCAGGAGTGACAGCGGACCAGGAAGACCACCTGCAGAGGGTAGAATCTGGATTGTCTTGAAGGAAGCCAGAGAAGTCATGAGGTGGAGGTGAGGAAAGAGAGGAAAGACAGTTTGTACAAAGGCATATAGTCAGGAGATAGTGTCATGTTAAAGGAACAGCTGACCAATCAGTGTTGCTGGATAATAGAGCATGTAGAGGTATACTAAGACTAGAAAGGCAGCAAAGGGCCAAGTATGAAGGGTTTTTAATAATAATTATCATGATCATTATTATTATTATTATTATAGCAGCTCACATTTATGTAGTGCTTTAAGGTTTGCAAATCACTTTTGAAATATCATCTCATTTGATCCTTACAACAATTTCAAGAGGTAGATGCTATTAATTTCTTCATTTTACAGCTGAGGAAACTGAGGCAGCAGCAGTTAAGTGATTTGTCTAATAAGTGTCTGAGGCAGGGTTTTAACTCGGGTCTTCCTGACTTCTGTCCTGGTGCTCTAGCCAATAAACCATTTAGCTGCCCTCTAATGCCAGAGGACAATAGATCCTGGAGATAATCTCCTCACTTCAGTCCCTCCTTCATACCTCTGTGAGAGTTAATCTTACTAACCAGCCACGAAAATCCCATAGCTCTCCTGTTACAAAACCTTTAGTGACACTCATTGTTTACATAATAAAAGTCAAACTCCTTGGTCTGGAATTCAAACCTTTCCCTGGTCTGGTTTCAACCTACGTTTCCATTCTTTCATCATTTCCCTTTAGGGACTCTGTAGTCAATTTAGATTGAACTGCTAACTGTTCCAATCTCTCCCCATCCTTTCCTCCACTACATGCCTTTGACCAAACTATCTTCCATGTCTAAAATGGACTCCTCTTACCCCTTCTCCTCTATCTTTTCCAACTGAAATCCCTTCTGTCAAGGTCCGGATCCTATGCCACCTTTTCCATGAAGCTCTACCTGGAAGGGATTTCTCTTTCCTCAAATGAATTTCATAGCACTTTCTTTGCATGTCTTTTTTTTTAACCAGTGAATTCTATCCAAGTCAATAAATAGTTATTAAGCACCTACTGTGTATGTGTTGAGCACTGTGTATCAGCTAATGATTAAAAAAAAACAAACTTAACAATGCCCGTCAATGATCTAACACATATACAGCAAAGTAAATATAATGCACATACAAAAGAAACAAAGTCATTTGTGGAAGGATGGAGAACTAACAAATGGGAGAATCAAGAACAGCTTCTTGTGGAAAGATTCACTTGAACTGAGTGTTGAAGGGAGCTACAGGTCCCAAGAGGCAGGGGATAGGATATGAGTGACAGTGTACAAAGGCATGGAGGACAGAGATGAAATGTTTTGTAAGGAGGATGACAAGCAGGCCACTTTGAATAGCAGGGTAGCTAGGTGGCACAGTGGATAGAGAGCCAGCCCTGGAGTCAGGAGGACTTGAGTTCAAATGTAGCTTCAGACATTTACTAACTGTATGACCATGTGTAAGTCACTTAACCCTGTTTCTCTCAGTTCCTCATCTGTAAAATGAACTAGAGAAGGAATTGGCAAACCACTGCAGATTGCCAAGAAAACCCCAAAAAGGGATCACAGAGAGTCAGACATGACTGAAATGACAACAACAATAACAACTTTGGATAGTATGTAGCTTGCAGTGCAAGGAAGTAATGTGTAATCAACCTAGAAAGGCAGGTTGGAACCAGATTGTGAAGGGCTTTATATGGAACTGGAATTTGTATTAAAGCTAGTCACACACTTGTCTTATCTCCCCTTTCATATCATTTCATCTTTGCATCACCAACACCTAGCATGGTGTCTTACACATAGAATTGTGTGGAATTTTCCTAAGTGATAGACCCAACTCTATTATTACACAGTGAATCATATCACTCTAGGCTATGAAAGCATCATGTACTTTCATGGCCTGTAATGATCACTGCTCTAGAGTGGCAATTCTTCAGCTTTTTGAGAGGGGTAGAATACCTGCATTAAAATCTTTTAAAATTATTTTATAAAAACATTACTAAATGATACCAAATCACATACTTCTGTTTTTGTTTTAATCTTATATGTCCCCATCCATTTTTTCTGAATATAACAATATTAATCTACCACTTAATGAAAAAGATGTGATTCCTTGTTAGCATGAAGTGTTTTATATTTTGGAAGCAATCAGAGTAACATGTCTAATATTCCACACTGGAGATATCAACTGTCACATCAGTCTGTCTCATATTTGGGGTTTTGAATTTAACCTGGTTTTGTGTTTTGCCAATGACATATACTGGCTGGATGACTCTGGGGAAATCTCTTAACCTCTGTGTGTCTGAGGCAAGTCACTGACTATTTCAGAGAAGGTAATGAATTGCATTAGTAGAGAATCTCCTCACCCAGGGGCTCCCACTATCAATGAAATCACAGTGGCATTCCCCATCCCTGTCTATATGGGCACCAACTTCATTGTCAGGACCTTAATTAATACTTAATATTAACAGTTTTGCTTCCTTGTCTCCTAATACTTGCTCATTTTAGCCAGTTAGACAAAACAGCACTGGTATAATGAATATGTCTTACATTAAAAAACACAAAAACATGCAGTTAATGAGCAGTAATTCTAAAGTCCAGTGTGGTAGGGTGGAATGAATGCCATCTGCCAGAGAATCTCTATTCAAATCTCCTTTCCTATGCTTACTAACCTGTGTTACATTAGTAAGTTATCCAACTTCAATGGGATTCAATTTTCTTACAAGGGAAAATGGGGTGGAGGGTAAGGGTCATACTTGCTGTCCTCTGAGTTTTCTTCCAATGCTACATATCTGATCCAATGATCTCATTCAGTACTTCAATCTAGACCAATAAGGGATGGTGAATTTAACCACATGACTTATTTACTCAATTTCTAGAGATCCTTAACATCAACCAACCATACATACAATGTGTGCATGTCCAACAATAATAGTAAAGCAGAGAGGTCTGAAGTGTATTCTAATCTCTCATTACAACTTGTCTTTCTTCATGTGACTCTTGAGACAATTTTGTGGAGTCATAAACTTATGCATAGATCACAGTTTGAGTAATGCTACTCTAAGGAAAACAAGAGTAAAGATTTTTTTCCTCCAATGTAATGGCCTTATGTAACACTGACTCCCAAGGCCCCCACCTGAAGGCCAGGTAAGTTACATTTTACCACTTCTCCAGGGTTCTCTGGTACCCATTGCCTGAAAGGCCAAGTAGGTTAGATTTTATCCTTCTCCTCCATAGTTCTCCAGTATGGCTCCAGCCCCCATAAATGGTGTTCTTCCAAATATAGGGGGTCCCCTGCATCCCAATTCCATTTGTCATATATTAGCTTTTTCAAAGAAATATTTACTTCAGAAGCCATAATCACAAATAAACAATTTATTCCCCCAATACATGGGAGGTATAGTCCTCCTCCTATCTTGTACCACCTCAGTCTCTGGGTGGGGGAAGATGATTATGGTCATAACCTAGCTCAGTTCTCATAGAGCATAGTCCCCATTCTAAGCTCCAAAGCCTCCTTGGGCTCATGTTGTCCCAGGGACCCTGGCTTCTCAGGGGTTTCCATGCAGAGGGTAGCTGGCTATTTCTACCATTCTGACAGCCATCCTGGTTCCAAGATCAGCATGGCTCGGACTCCTAGATCCTTTGTGGATCACCACCGCACTGAATCTGAGGACAAATAACAGAATAGAAACAAACACCACCAGGCAAAAGAGTGAGAAAGCGGAAAGACTTTCCTTCCCCTCTCATCAGTTCAATTCATGGCATCCACATGGTGAGTGAACTGGGATCTTCATCCTCTGAAAACACCAAATAAGAGAGCAGCATCAAGAAAGTGGCACTACCTGTCTGTCTTACCAGTTTTAAAGATGCAGACAACCAATCAAAGAAGGCTGCCTCCACCTATCCACATGGTATTAGGGATTCATTGGGCTCCATGTTAAGCAAACTGGGTATGCACAAATGCTCCTCAAGGGTGAATCTATATTAAGAGAAATGGACATGACCAGAGAAGACTGGGTTCCACTTAAAGCTACATTGAATTGTGGGTTATATCCATGGTAACCAACTAGATAAGCATCAGGGGAACTTCAATATATGTGTGTGTGTGTGTGTGTGTGTGTGTGTGTGTATGCATGTATATGTGTATGTTTATGTATATATATATATACACATATATGTGTGTGTGTATATCTATAAATCTATCTACATCGACATAGATATAGATAGACAACTTGTCCATTGGGTCTATCCATTCTGAGCTCTGACAGGCTTTCAATCAGCATGAAATTTAAACCAACTATGGCCACAACTGCTGAGGAATAATAGAGACGTTCAGGGCCTGCAGTTTATATAATATTGTTTTGAATCTTTGGGGTGAGAATAAGGATGCATATTCTATGACAACATCTCTACAGTTGTCAAGGATAAATCTATGTGTAGATAAATAGTCTTTTTAGCACAAATGTGCCATTGAGACATGATCATTTTTTGTACATGGAAAGACTCAGCTGTCAGGCCTAGGTAAGATTTAAAGAACAGAATAAAGCAATAGACAAAAGTAGGATTTAAAGGGTAGTATAACAAGAGGAATAAGAAAAGCTAAGCAAGACAAAGGGGAAGGAATGGAATATTTTTATTAGGCTTTTATGTTCTCCTTGTAAAACCACATCACATCTTTTTTTCCTGTATGTGTACATTGGGAGTTGACAACAATTGCAAATGAGATATGCCTTGATAGATAACTATCTCTATCTTGACCTCTATATCTATTAATATCTATCTTATATCAATATCTGTTATGTCAGACAATGTTGGCCCAAGGAACAGTAGAGCCCTCTGCTACAAAAGATTTTCAGCTCTTGGTTCCCACAGATTGGATTCAGTCCTGGAGAACCCATCCTGGCCTATAAAGCAAAAGATATGGCTTTTGTTTTTATTGCTTTCTCTAGTTCTTTACATCTATCCTCTCCCAGAACCTCTGCGAAAATCACCCAAAAGCTAGGTTTGAGTACCTCAAAAAGATATTAGAGATATACTCAACACACAAGGTAGATCAGGTATAATACAGTTATTAATTTCTTCCACACAAAAGAAATCCTTATCACACAAAAGTCTCATAAGAGAACACTGACAAAAACTTAAAATGGTGAAACAACCCAAACATACTGTTACACTCTCCCAGGAGATTGATACTTGAAACATTTTTAAATGAAATATTTGGTGAGATAGGTGAATAGTCATATGACCTTTGCCTCAACCCTGCATGAATGTGAACAATTCCCTCAAGATCCATATCTCCAGAAAGCTCTGGTATGACCCATCCTCCTGTCAGTGGTCATCTTCTCTGACAAAGCACTGCTACAGAAAAACACCTGCTACCAGTTAGTTTGACTGAGAAATCCAGGGACTATTGAGGTAGCCACTCTCCAAAAGCCCATCTCTCCTGATTGCTATTCAATCACCTATGATCAGGGAAAGGAACATGAAGCAAAACAGGCACAGACTTGGGGTACAGTCTCAGGCTTATCTAGGTCAGTACATATGCTCACAATGCCACATAGCAGCAGCTTCCAGAGGAGAAGAGATGCAAAATGGGGAGCATGTCTCATGACACATTATTTGGCTCAAAGCACTAATTTCCATTTTTTTGTATTATTTATTAAGAAAATAAGGTATAGCTTTTAGTTTTGATACTTGCATATTGCTGATCCACTGGTCAAAGTATTTGACCTCAGTTTGCTACTGTGTTGGCCATTTACACGTGCAGACTGATTGTTCCCAGTCACAAACGGAAGCTTTGTTTGTTTGGATTATTACTTAGTTGGAATTAATTCTCCCATCAACATATAAGAATGACCCAAGTTTGACAGCACAGTTTTGACTAAACATTACATGAGGTAGATTTAATTTCCCATCAAAGTTTACTCCAACATGCATTTGTGCTAGTTTGTTAATGTTGATTTGCTATCATGTGGACACAGATGGAGAACCCAAATATTTTAATACCACAAAGATGTGGTAATAAAAAAAAACCTGCTTGACTTAAGAATTCTGTTCTTTCTCATACCATTAATTTCAAATTAATAGAAAAGTTTTGATTCTCTTGACTAAAAAGTTCATTGAAAAACTTTTGTAAAGGTTTCATTTCTGCCTTGGTAAAGATACCAAAGTTTCCTCATCTCATCTATAAAAGGTGAGGTCTTTTCTAGTTCTAGACATTATCTAGAAGCCTGTGAAATACCAACCAATAACAATTTAGTGATTGTCAATTAAACAATAAAACAATTTCAGAGACAGCTATGAATTTCTTTGGCAAACTTTCTACCATTAAGAGGATACCCTTAGAAGTTGAAAGTCTCCACTAATGCCTTTCATTTTTCTTCTGCTTGACTGCTCCAAGGTTAAAGGACATCTGAGTGACTTCTAAACTTGGCTAGAACTAGCTTTGGTCAGGAGAACTTACTGTTTAAATGCAGGAGGATGTCAAGCTATTGTTTTTTTGTACTAATATTCTACATGTTTCTTGCAGTCAGTTCTAAAATGCATAACTTCTCTCTTTCTCTGTCCCCAAACAGTCTTACCTGAGCTTCTGCTTTCTCCTCACTACACAAAATTATTTTCTTTCAAGAAGCATTTGAAATAATAGTGTTAGTTTTGCTGGGGTTCATCATGAAAGAAATGGGCTACTGTCCCGAGAGCATGGTCTACAGGAAACAGCATAGTCTAGAAGTTAGTAGATTCTCTGCCTATATATCCTGTTAACTCTCTTAAATAACAATGATGATGATGATGTTGAAATGCCAAGTGACTTGCCCAAGGTTGTGTAGATAGAAGTAGCAAACTTAGGAATAGAATCTTGGTCTTCCATTTTCAAGATTTCACTATACCAGAGGTATTAAATGTGTCCCATGGGCTTCATGTGGCCCCCAATACTTCCAAGTGTGCCCTGAACCAGACTAAATGTAATGTAGAAATATTTCATCAAATAAGTAAAAACACAATAAAATATAGATAATATTATACTTTAAAACTAAGCCAATAGACAGCCTGCAGGGATCCTTATGTATGGATCAGGGGCTCATATTTCTATCTAACACCACTGTACTATACAACATTATTTCATCAAAATACTGGAGATCTAGGGGTTATTAAGCTGCATTGGTCTATGAAGTTTCTACACCAGGTATTCTCTAGACAGATGAAATCACAAATCTGGACTTTCTCCTCTCCTTCCACCAAAAAAAAAATGGAAAAAAACTATGACCAAATACCAATGATGTATGACCGTAGAACTTAAGAGCTTGGCATAACATTAAAGATTATAAGCCCAAGAGCCTGCTTCTAATTTTATAGATAATACCAACAGCCCCCACCTATATTAAGGTATCTATTGAACCTTCCTCACTATATTCCTAGTCATCTAATTTTTATCATGCCAATTTTACAGATGGAGAAAGATTGCATAACTAGGCTAAGGTCACATAGCTAGTCACTGGCAGAACAAAATTAAACACATTTTGGGGCTTTTCTGAGGAGTGTAGATACATATTGCAAGTAGCAAGAGAGTAGAAATCAGTGCATATTGGAAATTTAATGGATTGACAAAAAAAGTAAATTGACAGAAAGTGAAAGTTAGGTTAATAAACATAAATATAATTCTAGTATATAGGAATAATGGAAGATATTACTTGACACATGAGTCAAACTGGCCATGATCCAATGGGTTTAACTGTGTTAGAAATTTCATGAGATTTGGTTAGTATAGCTAGAACGGAGCTGGTATATTCAAGGACAGTTATCGTCTGAATTTTCAGACCCAGAAGTCATTGACTGAGTTCAAATATTTCCAACAGTTCTCCACATCAAGGGATCATGAATGTTTATCCTGCCTCAGCATCTCTGGGTGTCAAGCTACCAAACAGCTGCATTCAGTGAAGGGGGAAATGAAGAACAGCATACCTGTGTTAAAGACTCCAGAGCTGAAACACTCAGCAAGTCTGAACGTGAATACAAATATAATAACTGTTTTTGTAATAACTATAGTATTCTTGTAGAGATACCAACAGGTAAGAGCAGGGCAGTTCTTGAAAGCACTCCAGGTCCCCATCACCAATCAGAAATCAAATTAAATTAGACCCAGCTAAGCTTTGGAGCCATGACATGTCTTAGCAGGTTGCTATGAAAAAGGGTAAGATGCACCTGTTTATAATTAGCTGCAATGGATTCCATACAAAATTCTTCATTACATGGAGGTGAAGGAAAGACTATTTGTGCAGTGAGTGCAGTCTTCTCTGTACTCCAACTATGTTGTGATTGATGGAAACAAAAGCTTTATGAGTCCTTTCACCCAATCTACTTTTAATATGGCTTCCATGAAAAGCCAAGGGAAATCTCATTGATCCAAATGGGCTATGCAAATTCACCATATATTTGCTCTACTCTCCACTTTTTTGAAGCAATTGTAGACCTGTCCTGAAAAATGTATCTTAGTGGCCCTAAACTATATCTGCTCCTTGGATTATAGACTTTGATAGTTGTTTGTTTTCTAATTGATCTTCCTTCATATGATGAATGTGGACAGAAGAAATAAAGAAACATAAAAAGGAAAGTCTTGTGTTTGCTGTGCTTTGTTGTAATTTCATTTGGCATTATGAAAAAAGAGGGGTCCTGTGACTTTGGTTCATAGACATTACAGAGTACTAGGCCAGTGGGCACTTACCCATTGCCACAGTGTGAATTCATTTTGAATGTGTCACTGATATAACTAAGTGTCTAAGGAGTGTTTAAAACAAACAGATGTTTGCATCATCTCAGATGGTGAGATAATGCCAATTAGTAATTCTGAGTTACCACCAAACACTAATTGCAAATCTGATTTTTCTTTCAAATACACCCGAGGCCTCTTTATTACACTTACTCCAGTAAGATTCTTACACCTGAAGGCTGAAAAGTTAACTTCAAGATGAGTATAGTGCGAACAGCCTCTAGGCTACAATACATTTAGGGAAGACAACACCACAGGCTAAATGGCACTACTGTATGGTATCTACTTGATGATATTGATGTTTTTTCCTTGTGGAGCCCTCTTTCTCTAGAGCTGTTCCATATCACATAGCAGCTCCATATATTTGGAGGTTGACCACTTTTAAACTAAACTGATGAATACTCATATCATGCAGATGATTTCAGGGCCTGCTGAGTGAGGGTTAGGGGATGGGCCATGATAACAGTAGTAGAGCTTCAAAAATTTGTTTATAGACATCCATGGGTAGAAGAGATTTCTGGTAATAGAAGTCTAGAAGACACGAGAAATCATCTAGTTGGTTCCAAGGGAGTATTACACATTTTCATCAATTCTGAGGAGGAAAAATGTTCCTAAACAGAAAAATCTTTCCACAAGTCAACCAGAACTCCTAAATGAACAAGAAAAAATCCAATCCTTCTCTTTATCAGACTCAAGCCAACTCAGTTTACCTATCTCCATATTCATCCCACTATATTTCTGGGATGCATATTTCTTTCTCCACAAATTCTCCTGCATCATGAGATTTTTCATCCAATATTTCTTACCTTATCATCACTTTAACTGAAATGTGTCTCTCTGCTAAGGATACTACATCTGTTGCAATTCTTTTCACTGAAGGCTGCTTCTCTCATTCCCTTTCTCTTACATGGCCAGAAGAAATGATTGGCTTATCCTGTACCAAAATATTGTCCATTTCAGACCATTCTTGTACCAATAGTCCCTCAATAACTTTTTTCTTTTGAATTTCATGCAATCCATGGATACTTCCCTCTCCCCATCCTTATTGTTATCTCCTGACCTCTAGATCACTCTACAAACTTTCTCAATGTCTCTAATACCTAATTCATAGTCTTACTCAGCACAGTATTCCCCATCTTTCTCAGACACCCCAGTAGTCATGTTGTCCACCTCAAATGTAATAGCGTCCAAACTAAAAATGAGTATTACTTGGAGGTTAATAGAAAGGCATATAAAAGTATGTGAATAGATATTAAGTTCTGATGAGGAAGTTCTTAGAGCCAAATTAATGTCAACAGGGAAATTAATGATAGGAAGAGAAAGCAGTTTGGTCACATGCAAGAGAGGATGAGTAAGATAGTCTGAGTAGTCTACTGGTAGCCTCATAATGTCAGTAGTACTTTGGGTGGACCCCCTGAGGCAAACTTATAGGAGGACATAGCTAAGAGTTGCACAGTATGAGCAGGCATATAGGGGTTGCAAGTGCATCATTGAAGGGAATTGATGGGATGAACAATCAATGAGTATTTTCATATCTGAGATATTTTGTGACTGCATCATGGAATCATCATGGGCATCATAGTTTCCAAAGAACGGGAGTAGAGAATTATCCAAAGGACAATGGAAAGGTACATGGTGGATATGAACAGGCTTCAACACATTTAAAACAAGGAATTGTATGGAAGTAACTTGAATCATGTCATCAGAGAAACATGTTATCTACAGAGAAATGGACTGGTCACATAATGAGCAAGGGATAAACAATGGGCAGTGTGTGTTCCATTGGTATCCTAATGATATCAAGAAAACTCAAGAAAGGGCCCCTGCATATTGGATGAAACTTCCTGTAAAGAACTTACAAGAAGCCATGTACAAGGTTTGCAAAGGATAAGTAGCTTTGTGATCTGCTTCACTGGAGGGAATACCAGCATTCATGAGATAATAAATCTATTGGTGATTCTATAAGGCTCCAAAGTACATTTTCCAAAGAATCAAATTTGGGCATCACCCAAATATCCTGATGCATATTACTAGTCATATACGAGAAGCAGCAAAAACTGTATCATAGAGGAGATATATGACTAGAAAAGGATCATAAGATCATAGATTTAGAGCTAGAAGGAACCTTATAGGTCATCAAATCCAATCTCTCATCTTACAGATGAGATAACTGAGGTCGAGTGAGGTTAAGCTATTTGTTTAGTATCACACAGCTAGTAAGTGTGAGGTAGGACTCAAATCCACATCAGGTCCTCCTAACTCTCCAAGTCAGGTTTGCTATCCACAATACCATAGTATAGGTCAGTAATTAGTCAATCAATCAACAAGAATTTATTATGTATTGGTCACTATGCTAGTCATTGATGATAATAAAAATAAAAAATGAAACAATCCTTGCTCTTGAGAAGCATACATTCTATCAGGGGAAACAACATCTACTGAGATAAATACATACAGAATGAATACAAAATAAAATTTGAAAGATAGTTAAATACAAGTTAGTTGGGGAGGAAAGACAACATTTAAGGTTATCTGGAAAAGCTTTATGCAGAACGTGATACGTAGGCTGCAACTTGAAGGAAGAGAGGGATGTTATGAAGCACAAGTAAGGAGAGAGTACATTCCTGCTGTGGTGGATGGCTAGCACAAATGGAGGTGGCAGATGGGGTAATGTATGGGAAGAATAGAAAGAAGAGCAGTTTGGACAGGCTATAGAGTGGAAGGAGTAGTGTATAATGATGTTGGAAAGATAGCTTTGGACCAGCTTGTACAGGGCTTTAAAAAATGGGAAGCTCATATTTCATCCTAGAGATAATAGAAAGCCATTAGAATGTATAAAGATCTACACTTTGGCAACTATATGTAGTTTGGATTGGAGAGAGGGGAGGCTTAAAACTGGGAAAGCAATTAGGCCATTGCAAAAGTCTAGACAAAAAAGTATGAAGACCTGAACTAAAGTCATGATTTGGTTATAACTAAGGTTATACACACACACACATAGTGAAAATATACAACAATAATATATACTGTGCCTGTGTGTATATATAGTGTGTATGTGTGTATAGATACACATATATGTGTATAAAATGGTATAACTAAGTTATATAGCTGATATAACTAAGGTTACCACTTCCTTCAAGCCACAGCCTTCTACATAAAGCTTTTCCAAATAACCCTAAATGTTGTCTTTCCTCCCTATCCTGTATTTAATTATGTGAGTAGAAAGAGAGGATTACATGGGAGAGATGTTTTGGAGGTAAAAATGGCAAGATATGGTAACTGACTGGATATGTGGAGTGAGGGAGAGTATGGCATTGATGATAATGCTGAGGTTACAACTCTTGGAGGCTGAGAAAATGGTGGCATCTTTTAAAATAAATAGGGACATTTGGAAGAAGAATGGACTTGGGAAGAAAGATGAGTTCTATTTTGGACATTTTGAGTTTGAGATGTCTCCATGGTGTTTATTTTTAATTTTTATTTTTATGCAATTAGTATTTTTCCAATTATATGTAAAGATAGTTTTCAACATTAATTTTATAAGATTTTGAATTCCAATTTTTTCTCCCTCCCCCCTTCCCTCCCCAAGACATCAAGCAATCTGATATATGCTGTACATGAGCAATCATGTTAAATATATTTCCACATTTGTCATGTTGTGAAAGAAGAAACAGAACAAAAGAAAAAAAACACAAAGAAAAACAAAGAAAGTAAAAACATTATGCTTCAATCTGCATTCAGACTCCATAGTCCTGTCTCTGGATGTGGATAGCATTTTCCATCATGAGACTTTTGGAGATGTCTTAGATCTTTGCATTGCTGAGAAGAGCTAAGTCTAATAAAGTTAGTCATTTCACAACGTAGGCTGTTACTGTCATTCTCCTGGTTCTGCTCACTTCACTCAGTATCAGTCCATACAAGTCTTTCCAGGTTTTTCTGAAATCCACCTCCTCATCATTTCTTATAGCACAACAGTATTCCATAATATTTATATACCACAATTTATTCAGCCATTTCCCAATTTATGAGCATTCCTTCAATTTCCAATTCTTTGCCCCCACAAAAAGAGCTGCTATAAATATTTTTGTACCTGTAGGTCCTTTTCTCTTTTTTATGATCTCTTTGGGATACAGACCTAGTAGTGGTATTGCTGGATCAAAGGATATGCACAGTGTGATTGCTCTTTGGGCATAGTTCTAAATTCCTCTCCATAATGGCTGGATCAGTTCAAAACTCCTTGGTAATCCTTGAGGTGTTCAACCCACAGAGACTGGATTTAAATCATTAGTTCTTGGGTAAGTAAGGATTGAAGACACTTTCTACTTTATCTACACAGATAAGACAGGTTCTGATATCACTCTCAAATATTTCAGAGTTGACCCATGGTCTAGGCACCCAGAGAACCTGTCATTATTCATTGAGCAATAGGGGTTGAATAACATCCTGGTAAAATTTCACTAGTACCAGTAAAAAAAGGAAGTGGGGGCACCCTAACCCAGTGGTATGATGGGCCATCAGCCTCTGTAGAGCCAATTGTTAAACTGAGCATTTACACCTCAGAAATCAGTAAATACAAATCAGAGCTTGATTTATTTTCTTGTTGACTGTCTAGGCTTAAAATGATAGAGAAAATGTTAACAATGCAGATTAAACTTATAAGTGTGTAATGCCATATATTTTTGGGAGACCCAGTTGTTAAACATTTACCAGCATACCCTTGCCCCAACTCCACTGAAAATATCCAGGAAATTGATTGCTTTTTCAGGAAAATCTGTTTCATAGGAAGTAAGTGATTGTGTCCCAAGTCATTTCCCACAACATTAAAGGCATTAAAGTCTCAGACTTCTGTCTTTCCTGTCATCTCTGACTCAGTGCCAGTATCCACGGTTTTTTTTCTCCTGTTAATTGCAGTGTAGGGTGTTCAGGAAAGACTAGTACTTCTGGTATGAAGGCTTGTTTGACCCTTTTCAGGACTGTATATCCATCTTTGGTGTCCATCTGCCACCCAACTCTCACCAGTGGCTCCAAGAAGCTGTAGTATAAGCAGTGGCCACACCCCTGTAAGCCATTTGAGCCAAAAGGCTAAACCAGGTTGAGGGTAGTGAGGCACATTGGTGAGTTAGGGGGGTGTCTACCCCAATCATGTGAAAACTTCCCCCAGTGGAATGAACAGATGAGAAAAATTTGTTCCAAAGGCCATTAAGGAGGCTGAAGCAGGCACTACAGAGTGTGCAGAGCTTGGTGAGACATCAAAGATGCCAAGGTCATCCACTGCATCCTGGGCCATCACCAGTCATGTTGACTGTTATCTTGTCACTGGACCTCAGTAAGGCTGACTACTTTGTCTTAAGTGAGGCAAATCCCATTTATATCTGGCTCAAAAAACTTCATCCATACCACTTTATCATTATTTACCTCTCTCTAAGTCTTGTGGTGACAGGCAAGTGACAAAGCATCAGTGTAGATACACTGGGAGTGATAGTTACAATCATGCACATAGTTGGCCAGGCCATAGGTCCTCTTCTTACTGGACTGACGCAGGAGTGGGATTTGGCAACTCCCTGGGTATCTGAGTAGCCTTTTTTAGGACCATGATGTTCATCACCTGGTGTGAGGAAGGTGATCTAAAATTTATCTACTTCACTCAACCCTAGACTGCTTGCTCTGGCAAGCAGGGATACCACCCTGTGGTCAAAACACAAAAAAATGTACAAGAACTTTTTGCAAAGATGATTCCACTCACCATTGGTACATGAAATGTGTGCATGCTTATGGACAATATGAAATCCAGTAGGCCTGAAAGACAAACAGCTCTTGTGGTGAGAGAACTCAGCAGGTATTGCATCCAAATAACAGCCCTAAGTGAAACAAGGCTGGCAAATTAAGGCCAGCTTACTAATACAAGTTTTTCTGGAATGACTGCAGTGAAAGAGAGCTCCATGAAGCAGGTGTAGGTTTTGAAATTAAAACCAATCTAGTCAATAAACTTGTATGCCTACCAAAACAATGCAATTGCCACTTACAGGAAAGTACCAAGCCACCATCACCAGTGTATATGCTCCCACCATAACAAACCCTGATGAGATCAAAGCAAAAATTTATGAAGATCTGGACACCTTCATCATCAATGTGCTGAAAGAAGACAAGCTTAATAATTCTGGGTGACTTTAATACCAGAGTAGGCACAGACCATCAGACATGTCAGGGAATTCTTGGGAGGAATGGGGTTGGAAACAGCAGCAGTCATTTACTACTGAAAACTTGTTCATATCATGACCTTCTCATCACTAACTGTCCTCCATTTGTGTAAAAGCAATAAAACTTCACGAATGCACCCTCACAGCAAACATCAGCATTTAATAGATTTCCCCTTAATAAAAGGATTTATTCTGTGAAGTTTAGATTCAGTCAAAGGGTCACACTTGAGTACCTAGAGGCCACATGTGGCCTTGAGGCTGCAGGTTCCCCACCCCTGGACTATGTTATTGTAAGGAGAAGAGACAGACAAGGTGTGATAGTGACAAAGGCAATGCATGGAACAGAGGGCTGGACAGATCATAGACATTCTCTCTAAGCTAAGCATTCACATTCAACAAAAGTGGGAGCTCCAAGGCAAGGTGACTATCAGAAGACTTAATATCAGCAGATTAGAGCACTTCTAACTTAGAAGGAAAGCTGAGCCAACACATAGTTGGCAAAAATAGAGTAGAAAAGGAGTGAGCAGCTTTCAGAGATTTAGTTTACAGCACTGTGTTTAATCATCTAGTTCAGAACATTCAAAAACATCAAGATTGGTTTGATGAAAATGAGGGGGAAATTCAGAAGCTGATAAATGAAAAACAAGAATTCCACAGGGTTTACTAACAGGATAGTTTGTCCACCTCTAATAAGGCAGTGTTTACTTCCATCAAAAGTAAAGTGCAAGTAAAATTTAGAGAGATGCAGGACTCTTGTCTCAGTAAGAAGGCATACGAAAATCAGTTTTACACTGATAGTTATAATCTAAAGCACTTTTATGATTTCCTGAAAGCTATGGCACATCTCAACTACTCAGTACTGACAGAGTCACATTGATTAGTGATAAGGATATGATCCTGGAGAGATGGGCTGAACACTTCCATAATGTTCTCAACAGACCATTATCAATCAATGCTGAAGCCATTGACCATATATTTCAGGTTGAAGGGATTGACCCTCTCTAGCCAAACCTCCAACTGAAAAAGGCTCCTCTCATGTGGCAAAGTGCTGGTGCTGATTCTATTTCAGCTGGAATTTATAAGGCAGAGGGTCCATTACTCATACAAGAGCTGACAGAAATTTTCTGGGTTATACAGCAAGAGGAGGTTATCCCCTAGGAGTTCAAATATGTCTCTACTGTCCAGCTCTATAAATGAAAAGGAAATAGGTTGTCTTTTGACAATCCCAAGAGGTCTCTTTTTTAGTCATTGCTGGCAAAATTCTTAATAGCCTCATCCCTAAAAGGCTGATCCTTCACCTGAAAGATAGTCAACTACCTGAGAACCAACTTGGCTTAAGAAAGGGTGTTTGCTGCTCAACAACTCCAGGAGAAATGCCAGGAACAGAACAGAGGTCCATACACAACATTTGTCAATCTGATCAAGGCCTTTAACACTGCCAGTCATGAGGGCCTGTAGAAGATCATCCTAAAATTTGGTTGCCTGGAGAAGTTCATCAGTATTGTATATCAATTTCATGATGGCATGCTTGCCCGGGTTCTGGATAATGGACAATGATCTCACATTTTCCCAGTTACAAGTGGAGTGAACAGGGCTGTGTACTTGCTCCCATGCTTTTTAATATAATGTTTTCTGCAATGTTGTTGAAAACCTTCCAGAAGGATAAAAATGGCATAAAGGTCAGTTACCACACGGATAGTAAATTATTTAACTTGAAAAGTCTAGAAGCTAAGACTAAAGTGGAGGGAGAGTTGGTGTGTGACTTTTTGTTTGCTGGTAACTGTGCACTCAATGCAGCCTCTGAGGCTGAGACACAACAGACTATGGATCAATTCTCTGCCTCTTGTGCTAATTTTGGTCTAACAATTAACACCAAGAAAATGAGGTTCTCCACCAGCCAGCATCACATCATCCATATGTGGAACCATCTATTAAGTAACAAATTGAGAAATTTTAAATTCTTTGGATAAGTTCACTTACCTTGGCAATATACTTTCCAGGGCTGTCCACACAGATGATGCAGTTGATGCACATATTGCCAGAGCTAGCTCAGTTTTGGGAATGCTCCAAAGGAAAGTGTGGGAGAGAAGAGGTGTTAGACTGTCTACCATACTGAAGGTCTACAGACTCATTGTGCTGACCTCATTGTTGTATGCCTGTGAAACCTAAATAGTCTACTAGTGCCACGTCAGGAAACTGAGTCGTTTCCATTTGAATTGTCTTAGGAAGATTCTGAAGATCACCTGGCAATAAAAGGTACCAGACACTAAGGTCCTTTCTAGAACTGAACTGCCAAGCATTCAAACTCTACTGCAGAGATTGCAACTCTGATGGGTTGACCATGTTGTTTGAACTCCAAATGTACATTTGCCTAAAAGACTATTTTATGGGGAACCCACACAAGGCAAATGCTCACATAGAGGTCAGAAGAAGTGATACACAGACACTCTCAAGGTCTCTCTGAAGAACTGTAGAATCAATTACAAGACATGGGAGACACTGGCATAGGACTATCCAGCATGGTGTGCTCTCATCAAGGAAGGCATGGTACTCTATGAGCAAAGGAGAACTGCAGTAGCTCAAAAGAAATATGAGATGTGCAACTTTAGACATCTCCACTCCAAATATTCATATGGATTATTTGTGCCTGACCTGTGGTAGAGCCTTCCAAGCTCATATTGGTCTGATCAGCCTCAGTCAGACACACTGAACCTTGACCCCTAACATAATGATATCACTTTGGTCTTCTTGGAGAATGAAGGACAACCACCAACAACCACATAATAATTAAGTTTTTTTTTTTTTTGCTTTTTTTGGTTTTTGGGGTTTTTTTTTGCAAAAAAAGTATGTAAAAAACTTTTTGGGTAGAGCTTTTTGATAAAATGACTGGCATCACAAAATCATTAATTTGGGGATGACTCTTGGGAGTGTTAAGAAATGTGGATTTTAAAAAACAACCAAACTCCAAAACACAAACACAAAAAAGAAATAAACTCACTACTCCCTATAATCTAGGTTCAAGGTATTTCCTTTTTTTTCTTTCATAGAGGATTCTCTCCTGAATTTTACTTTCTTTCTCAGCTGCACTGCCAACCCAGCTCCCCTACCCTGTTTCTCTTTAATATAGATTTTGGAATATGGTCCTATTAATTGGTCAATACTATAGTCATTGAATAGGTTTTACACAGTTATGGAGCTTTTCCTTATAGATGTTGTCTTTCAAATATCTGAATAGGAAAAAAATCTAGAGTTTAGATGTAGAGTGTAGGAGGCCTGTCTGAAGCCTGTCTTTAGATAGCTCTTACTCGATGAAAGGATTTTCCTCCCTTTTCACATGGAAGGTATGACGTATTTCCAGCCTCATGTATTTATCATGCTCAGCAAGGACTGCCTTAACAGCAGCTGATATCAAACAGTTTAACTCTGAGGCACTTTTCACTGGTAACAGTTAAATCGAATGCTTCTGATCTTCAAAGAAAAAACTTCTTTGGACTATACCCCACTGATTCTATTACTTAGTAAAGAGGACTTCAGCTCACAGGTCTTCAAGAATTCTCTTTAGATATGTTCAAAATGTCTTTTATCTTGAACGCCTTCCCAAGTTTTAAAATGCTTCTTCCACTTGAGCTATTTGATGTATGCCTCCCAAAGAGGGTGATAAGAGGGATTCAGCAATATACTGTTGTCCTTTAATAACAAACAGATGTTTTGGAAGAGCCATGTTGCATGATATGAGCAGTAGTTTAAGAATATCAAGCAGCACTGTACTTGTTATCTTTCTAAACCTAGACACAAGGTGCTGGCCTAATTGTGCTAATAAGTAAGCTTTAGGAAGAAATCATTTTGAATCTCTTAAACATTTGATTGAAGAGAACAAAACATAATACCTCATATTGGCCCAACCAAGGAGACCAAGAAATGAACTCCATCCTTGTTTAGAGAATAACCAGGTAGTTCAAACCTCACTATCATCAGCATTTATTCTTGGGCTTTTGCCTCTGTTTCTGCCAAGTGACTGCAGTGTGTTAATCTTCTCTAGCATAAGTTGGCAAGAGTCCTGCTTCCTCACTTTTCTTTGAGGAAAAATTGAGAAACTGTTTTTCTTTGTCTGGCAGAAGGTTTCTAATCCGTCCCCACAGACAGGAAAAGAGTCTCTCTCTTTTGAGAAGACGTAAAGTCAATTTGAAGTTTATTTTGATCTCCTTTACCCAGAAAATTCAAGAAAGCATTTCACTCACCAAATGACTGAGTGTTCATTGGGGATCATTTTTAGAACATGCTGGGAAGGCTAATCATGAAAGCAAGAAAGAAAGAAACGGAAAACTGAATCAGAGCTAAATTCAAAGTTTTCAATGATCCTGATGCAGCCAGTTTATAAACCTACAGTCAAGGTCACCATATACTCCCCCACAGGGCCCTCTACCAATTTCCTCCACTCACCTACTTATTTCATATCAAGGAATCCTTGGTATTGCTGATCTAATTATTTCAAACCATTATTTGTCTTCCCAACATAATGGTTATAACCTTTACATGAAGATGGAGCGGTTTGGATCTGTTCATAGCTGATCAGAGAGTGTTAGAACTGAAAGGAATCGTAGTTAACATATATAAATTACAAACCACTGTAGTATCTTCATCAAGAAACCCCAGATGGGGTCATGAAGAGTCAGACATGACTGAAACTATTGAACAACAAACATGAACAACAACAAAGCACTTTACATGCATTACCTTATTTGACTTTCACAATTCTATCAGGTAGATGTTACTATTATCCCCTTTTTACAGATAAGGAAACTGAAGCTGAGAGAAGTTAGATGAGTTGCCCAGGGTCATACAGCTAGTCTGAGGTAGAATTTGATTCAGGACTTCTTCACTCTAAATAATAGTGCTGTATTTACTATACTATCTACATTCCTCTGGTCATCTAGTCCAACCCCTTCATATAACAAATAAGGAAACTTACCTTGTATACTCTGGCCAAATGTTTCTATTACTACTATGACCAATGTCTCTATCTCTGACTAGTTTCAAATAGTTGCAATATTTCTTCCAAGGCCAGGAATAATTAGAATTTTTCTAATACAATTAGTTTTGATAAGAGATGCAATGATAGATTACAAACTTCTTTGAATTGCAATGCAACATGCACAAAATCATAGCCTAGCAATAATTGAGTATAACAATATAAGCATAAAAATATGCACTCTATTCAACCAAAGAAAATCTGATATAAAATATAAATTCACAAAATAAATGTATTAAGGAATGAAGACTCTAAATACAGAAAAGTTCTAAACTTAGTATGATGATTCACTTATTGGTTCTCCCAAAGAAGAAGCTTGTCATTTTTCATTTTAAGTGAGTCAATTCACAAAAGTCATGTAATTTACATGGAGATTTATATGAGCATGACTAAACACTGTGGAGTAAAATCACACACATACATATATTTATATATGTACAGATATAGATATAGGTATAGGTGATTATATATAGGTATATTCATATAGATATAGATGTATACACACATCCACTATCTGACCTATGAATTTGAGTTACTATAAAGGTATGCTAGAGCTAGCTCATATAAGCTTGTAAGAGCCAATTGCTAACTTCTCAATATAAGCATTTATACCTCAGAAATCAACAAATACTTCAAATTAAGTCTTGATTTATGGCTTTGTTGATTGTCTAGAATAAAGAATGTGATGGAGAAAATATTAATTCACATAAAACTTGAAAGTATTTTGTGTATAGCATTTTTTTTCTGAGAGTCAGTTGTTAAATGTTTACTGGCACACCCCTGGTTAGAAGGAACCTTAGAGATCATGAAGTATGGCACCGTCATTTTCTAGATGAGGAAACCAAGTTCCAAGGGACAAAGTGACTTAGTCAAAGTCATACTGTAGGAATTAACAGTAAGGATGTGAACCCAGGAAAGTTGGTTTCTTAGACATTAATAGCCAGCATGGTGAAGTAAATAGAGTATTGCACTCAAAGTCATGAAGAAGTGGGTTTGAATTCTGCTTCAGACACTAGCTGTTTGGACTTGGAAAAATCACTTAATCTCTGGGACTCAGTTTCTACACTATAAAGAGAATGTGTTGTACTTGATGACCATTAAGGTGCCATCAAGCTCTAAATCTAAAACCATTTGCTTTTTTCACTGTCTCCCATTGCCTCTACTCTTATTCTAACAATCATGAAACTTCATCATAGTTTTCACAGTCTTGAAAATGGCTGCCCTATGAATATAACATGCCTTATCAATTCCATAGTTAAACTGCATAGACAGAAATAAACTCCATGAGGGTAGGAATCATATGTTAATTATATTTATTTGTCCACCAGTGCCTTTGGTAGTGTTTTGAACAAGTAGTTGCTAAATCAAGGGATTTTGAAAGAATGGATGGATGAATAAATGAATGAATGAATGAATGAATGAAACACAAATATTGAAATGAAATATCAGGTATGTAGAATTTAGCTGGTTATAAGTTAGAAATTACCATCTTTGTTAGATCTTATATTTTATTTTTTAGGTCTTCTGAAGCCTGTCTGTTCCTTCCTCATATTTTAAATAAAGACAATAATAATAATAATAATAATAATAATTCACATGTATAGACACTTTATAAAGTTCTTTCCTCATAGTTGTGCTAAGCAAAAACAGTCTAAGTGTGACCCAGGTCATAGAAGAGACTGAATGAATCTGAGAGGTGACATGGCTTGCTCAGAGTCACATAGCTTATAAAGAATTCAGTAAACCTGAAAATACGGGCTTCTGGTCATCAAATGCAGAGTTTTCAATCATTTGCATAAAGATTTTATGGAGCTGAGAAAGTGGGCATGTGGTTCAATAGTTGTTCCGGTCTACTCTGTCACCTTTTGATTAAAAAAAAAATTACTGCCCACCTTTCCTTCATATAAGTTACATGATAGTTAGTTATATGTTATAGTTATATATGCTACCTGAAAGTAAGTTACCTGATAGTTAAAGAATCTATCACTGCAAAGATACAAAAAGAAAAGACAAAAATGTAATGAGTAAAGAATTATGCCCATTGGGAAAAAATGAGAGATCACCTAAGAAAGAAGTTTGTTTTTGTTTTTGTATTTTTACTATTTTTTTTTATTTCATATGGGAAAGGCCATTTAGAGTCATATGTAGATTCTTTCTCAGAAAATCTCAGAATTCAAGCACTATTTTTCCCCCACTGAAGAAATTGTGACTTGAAGGGGCAATGAGACTTGACCTTTAAAGATGGCTCACAAAAGAAATTTGCAGAATAGGCAGATTCAAATGCAAGTCTGCGTCCTCAGCTCACTGTATCCTTTGCATTAGTAAAAAGAAACAGATAATCCCTAAGCCCCTAGCATGTGCATGGCTGCATTGTTTCAGCAACTATGGCAAGACTAAATTTAGATGGGATGCAATCCTTGCCCTCAGGATTTTACAATATAGTAGGGAAATCAACATACCAAAAAAGATTGGCCTATGTAATTAGAAAAGTGCATACGATGTCTTTGTGGGGGCGGCCTAGCATAGACTGTAAGCTCCTTGAGGGCAGGGACCATCTTTTTGCCTCTTTTTGAATCCCAATACTTAGCATGGTGTCTGGCACGTAGCAGGTATTTTTAAAATGCTTACTGAATGAATAAGTGAATGAATGGCTAGAGAAATAATTTTAAAGCCAGGAAAGCCTGGGTTTAAGTCTTGATTCTGATACATACTGACTCTGTGACTCTGGGCAAGCCAGACAATTCTCTGAGACAGAGAAGGTGCTATCCTGCATTGTTAGAGAGAGTTTTCCCCATGTAGAAACTCTCTATACAAAAAAACCACAGGTCCAATTCCTATCCCTATAAGATGCCTTTAAACACTCATGTCACTGATGACATTAGATAATTATAAGCACAGACTTCTTCAAAGACTTGGACAACAGATGTGTAGCACCTTAGTATTGAAACTTTTAGATAGGATAATGGCAAAGAAAGATGACCAGCACTTTGAAGGGCAGAATCAGAAACTTGACATATTTTAGAGGATATAACAGGATGAAGTTCAATAATAAGTATGATTGGGAAATAGGTAGAAGAATGTTTCTTGGCATACAGAAAAAAAAGAAAGTAAAGGCTACTGGGGATAAACTCATTATGAATTAACCATAGAGAATGATGCTTATGAAGGGATAAAAATTTATCTCTATATAGAATTTTTAAGATTGAAAAGCACTTATAACAATCTAAGTTATAAATTACAAATATTATCATCTTCATTTCACAGATGAAAAAAACTGAAACTTAGGGAGAGGAAATGATCAGCCACAATTTATATAACTAATAAATGTCATTCAGCATTTGATCTAACATTAGCTGACACAAAAAGAAGGGTGCTTTCCACTAAATATTCTAATTATACTCATTATATATGAGTAAAATTCTTTGTGCAGTACGATTCTGGACTGTTCCAAGTGAAGAGAAACACAGAAAATTTGGAAGGATTTGAGGATAAAGTCACTCTGAAAAAAACAGAGGGTTGGGAAATAAGGTCAATAAAGAAAGGTTAAACAAACTAGACCATCCAGATGGAAATGAGAAATCTAGAAAGGTGAATATTAATAGTTGTCAAGGGTATGAAAGTTTTGTATTTGAAGATGATCACCAGCTACTCCTCTGATGACAGAACAAAATGAAAAAGAAAAAAAAAGCATGGAGCATGAAGTATTTAGATAACATAAGAGGGATTTCACAAATAAATGGAAAGGGTTATTGAGGAAGGTTGTATGATTCTTTACATATATTATCCTCATTCTGGGAAGCCTTATGTGTTACCACTTGATCTACTGTATATCTGAGGACAGGAGGATGGACATGGTGAACTCTCAAGGTCTTCTCTACATTGGTATGGTTCTATAAGGGTCTGTTTTGCCTGTTCATATTACTACATGTAATTTCTTTCACAATTTTTAAAATTCCAGTTCTTAAAGTCTATTAAGGGAGTATGACTAAATTAAGAGAACTATACAACTTTCTGTATTAGAATAGAAACTTGACAGAAAATCTAGAAATTTAGTATTCATTTTGTCATTTCTTTCCAAATTAATGTCACTGTACCTTTCATGTTTCATCAAGAGTTAAATGATGACTTTAAGTCAATTTCCTGACCATTTTAGTTTGTGTAACAAGCTTCATTTCATTCACATTTCATTCATCTTCCTCAATTTTTGAATAACCATCAGACTATTGCAGGCTCATCAGAATTTGCTAAATTTCTGTTCCAAAATTAAAAACAGGGTTATTGTGTAGAAAGTGATTTATATACCTTATGGCAATATATAAATGTGAGTTACTACTACTACTACTACTACTACTACTACTACCACCACCCCAACAACAACTACTACTACTACGCTATTTTGTTATTTTGATTCTATGAAATTCAAAGAGTAATATTATTTCCTTTGAACAGTTGCCCTAAGACATGAGGCATAAAACCTTAGGCATAATTGTGAAGCTATATGTTTTTTTCTTGGATGCCTTTGTGCCTTGGCTTTCTGTACTTCTTTCTCATCCCCACCCAGCTCCTAACTTGTCCTCCTTCATGCCTAAGGTGCTCAAGCCCAACATCCCCCATGATTTTCCCAGAATACTTGACCCCATCTGCCTGTAAAACAAGGTGGCTGGTGCTCCATGGTCTAGCTGTCTCTGCCACCCCTTCCCTTATCAAAGCCCACTATCAGCTAACTGTTGCAAATAGAAAGAATCTAATGGACTAATTTACATTGAGTTCTTTATAACTGACATTGAAAGTGAGCTTCTAAGGGGCATTTTATCTTAATGAGAGCCAACATTTAGAAGTATTTCATAATTTGCTGACTAATTGACTTAGGAACTAATTCTGTAATGGGGAAATGTCAGGCTCCATGACAAGAAGATGTGGGAGGTCTTATCTTCCCCCAGAACCCTTCAGTCATAAATACTGATTTTTTATCATAGAATCATACAATGCCAGGCTATAATGATCATCTATTCCAATATCCTCATTTTTTAAATAAATGTAAACTATCAGATACAACTTGAGGAGTAGGAGGATTTGTCCTGACACATGCACTGCTAGTCTAGCTTGATTTTTTTTTTAAAAAGCATTCTGGACAAACTTCCAATATGTAACCCATATCTCAGAAATGAGGCTATTAGCCTTATGTGGATCAAGTTCAAACTGGATGGCTTCATAAAAATTACTCATGTTGCCCCCACCCAGGTTCTCCCTTGAAAATGTCAGAATTTGCTTTTACCCCCACATAGGGTTTCCACCAAAAGTTGACTTGTGGAAATACTAAGTACCCTTTCAAATAGCAAAGCTGAGAAAAAGATAAATATAGAATTGGCAGTGCTTAATCCCAAAGGAAACACAGAAGACTTGTACCCAAGCCTATAAAATTTCCAAACAATTCTAAAATCACTCCCATATGGTGTAAACCTGGAGTTGAACCCCTAATTTCAATGAGGAAAAGGATTCAGGATAGTTAGGGAGCTTAGCAATCCTTTCCTCTTGGAGATGCCCTCTCCCCTCTACAGACCAACACAGGTCACACAATTCAAAGTACCAGCAAAAAATATGTCTAGATTGCTCTTTCACATTACTATCCCTTGATTTACTGTACCTTCCTACTTAAACCTCTATCTCTATTAAACCTTGCATCCCTATATGGTGATAGTTCCTTTTGTCCTGAAGGGCTTCACATATGCACTGGCCTCTCTCCCAGGTCTTCCCTTCAGCCTTTTAACCTCCTTCTGATTCTGTGTCTCCATCAAGTGTCAGTTTCTTCCCTCCTTGGAGCCATATGGTCTCCTAGAGATACTACATGCATGAGTAGGCCTTTTCTCCAGCCTATGGCTGTGTATAGGCCAACTCTATTCACTACACCTACACCTCACTTCCATTTTAAAGGTCAAACTTTAAGGGCACAGCTCAGGTGTTAGAATCACTGTGAAATTGTCAGTACTAGGACAAAGGCTTCATCAACACGATTAAAGGTAAGAGGAATTGACACCTTGTCTAAGAAATTATCACTTTGTCAAACAGACACAAAAAGGGAAAGGAAACAGCTATATATGGGGAGAGGGGGAATCTTCATGCATATGCCGAAATTAGCTATGAGGCTATAAAAAATCTTTGAAGGAAGAAAAAAATTTCACCATGGTTGCATTCCACTGGGAAAGTTTTTCAAGGTAAGTTATACAAAAGCAACTAAGAGGCCCCTAGAAGAAGCAGAGTTGCAGGCTGTATTGTAGTGGTATTTTATCAGATAGCAATGATCTGGATAAGAAAGGTCACCCCAGACTAAAGGAGATGAGAAATGATTTTGAAAAAACTGCTGGGAAAGCAAAGGACTGAAGTCTCTGACAGAGATAATTTAGAGATTTTCCTTATTAGGAACAAAGTTTCCTTTGGGAAACACTGATCCAGCTGCACAAGGCAGGCTTTCACATACCTACCAATGCATCACTGCAAGGGAGAACATCTGGGCTTGAAGTCAGAAGACCTGGTTACCCATCACAACAACAAATAGATAAATGATAGATAGAAAGATAGAATTATATATAACTACACAGTTATCTATAAATATACTACATATGTGTATATATGTGTGTATATAGGCTTACATATGTGAGTATACACACATATATATACATATACACAAATAATCTATGTGTGCACATGTGTATATATAGGTTTGTATATATGTATATGTGTATAGCCTCAAGACAATTCTTTTCTCTGAACACTACATATAAATAAATAAATAGATAGATAGACATAACCTATCTGTCTTTCTATCTGCTTCCTAGCTATGTCAACTTAGCTAGATTTCCTTGTGGGTCAGTTGCAACTTACATAAAATGGGAAGCTCAATCAGTATTTTCCAACTAAAACTATGCTTTGAAGTGGATACTCTATTAATCACTCAGGTTTGTTGTAAGAATCAAATAAGTTAATGAATATGAGATTGCTCTGTTAACTCAAAAATCCACATAAATTTGAGGAATTATCACTCCTGGGATACTTTCCTCAATCTTAACTCTGGCCCTCGGGTCAGATGTGACCTTCCCTAGTCTAGGACAGGAAAGAAGTAAATGCCATATTTGCTGCCTCAAAGAATTGAGGCATCTCCCTAAGCACCTAACTTCCTAACAGGAAGGCTTCAGGACAATCCAGGCTCAATTTGTCAAAACATTAAGAAAACTATGCAGCTTGCAAAGGAGAAAGATTGTCATGGGGTACTTTATTGTTTCTGTTGTTCTTAATAAGATCTTGCACTTGGTTCAGTATTCTATTCTTTTTCAAGCCTCTTTCCATAATTTTGTTTTCCAATCCAATAAACATTTATTAAGCCCCTACAATGTGCCAGGCACTGTACTAAGCATTTCAGATACAATTAATAAAGATAGTCCTTGCCCTCAACAAGCTTACAATCTAATGGGGGAAGAACACACAAAAGGAGGCAGGAAAGTTGGGAGTAGGGGAAGATAGGAGAAGACCAGAAGGTACCTAGCATGGGAGCTCTTGTTCTATGGAGTTGAAACCAGAAAGGGCAGCAGATGTGAAGTGGAGTGATTTGAGAGTCAAGTTGCTACCCTCTATAAAGGAAGGCTTTGGGAGGCATTTAATCCTCAGCCCTCCAGAATGGAGAGGAGGCTGAGGGAGGTAATATCAATCAAGGCTTGACTTAGCAGTTTGGTGGTGAGTTTAGAAATGATGAGCTTATCCTGGAAGGGGTTTCCTGCAGTTGAAACCAGGCAGGGTAACATGCCAAGGGCAGAGTTCCATCATTCAATCCTCACAAAACTTGTAAAGTTGAACAAACATAATTGTGCCCTTTTAGGAGATGAGAAAACTAAGAACCAGAGAAGTTAAGTGACTTACTGAAGGCTACACAGCTAGTTAATGACAGGGCAATGACAGGACAAGAGTGTATTTTCTTTGATTCCCAATCAATTAATCAGCTGTTAGTAAATACACAAAAAGTACTAGGAGTTCATCCAGTCTTCTACTGCCAATGGCTCCAACCTTTTCAAGTATGAGTGCCTCTTTTAAATTAAAAACAAACAAAACAAAAAAGAACTTTCCAGGACCACCACATGAAGGTAATTGTACTATCAGTATCTGTTGATAGAAGGCAACCTACAAATTGAGTCATGTTTTATCATGGATTCATATTTTCATTAAGATGGCATTTATCACCATTTGAAAAATATGAATGCATACATATGAGAGTTATAGTGTTAATTCCACCTAAAGGAAATATGCTTGCTTCTCTGTTTCTTTGTTTTACCAAATCATTTAATGGGGTAGATCCATGGAAATAACTTCTGAAGCCCCCAGAAGATCAATGCCCACGGGCTGCACTAAACAATTAAAAGTTTGAGATATTATTAAAAAAATCTAATCAACTTCTCCCAGAATGTTTCTAATAGACAACCTATCATAAATACTATTTTAAATAAATTTTTAAAACCTAGAAAATAGCATCTACAGATGCATATACTTTGATAAGACACAGGTGGAGTATTGATACCTTATACTTCAGGGTACATAGATTCCCCATATGAAACACCCAATACCATTCAGTCTTCTCCTGCTTCAACCTCAGTTTCTGATTTATGGGAAGGCAGAAGAAGAGGCAAGCTAAGGATGTTCTGAAAATAAAGTCCTTCTTGCACAGTCACCAACTTCTAGGAGCTTCTCTCCCTTCATATTGTCTAGAAAGTAGAACAGAAAGCAGGAACTCTGAGCAAAGTGTGTCAAAATTACTGGTATTCATAGCCGCTTTCAGTATGGGTACCTCTTTAGAGGATTAAGCATAGACTACTACTAGTATGAGATAAAAGACAGAAAATAAAGAACAGAAGACAGGAAGAAGGATCACAGGAAAGAAGGAAGAAAAGGAAGGAGGGGCAAAGGAATGAAAGAAGGAATACAGAAGATAAAGTTGGGAGGGATGGGAAACATAAGAACAGGCTACTATATCTTGTTAATTTATTTCCATTTGTCACCTGCTCACCACTCACACCGCCTTAGCTCATACCTTCCTGTCTTCTCTCCTCATCTCTTATGATACTCTCTTATCCAGTCTCTCTTTATTCCAGTCTTCATAGCTGCCAAATTAAAATTCCTAATGCACAGATCTGACCATATCATTCCCCCACATGAGCAGGCATAATGGAGTCAACCCCATAAGAACTGTTTAACTCTATACAGTCTTTACCCCTACTCACAGAAGTAAAAAGAAATAAAATCAAATATATTAAAACAATCACTCCTCAGGCTCTGTGCGCAAATAAATTATAGCCAATTTGCACTTATACCCAATTATATCCAATTATACCCAAACTGCATTTAACTCTCTCAATAGGGATACCCTAATTACAAAAGTTTCCAGTCATGGTTCCTGTGATTAAACCCAGACCTCTCCATCACCAGACACCACCAATATTGGAATTAACAAGCAATTCCAATATTGGAATAAGCAAGTTCCTCTCCATCTGATTTTCAGAAAAACCTATAAGATATTTGAGTGTTTTATGTATTTTACTCAGATTCTTTTAGGATCAATTTCCAGTCAGGTATGGCACTCTGGACCCAATCTATCTCAACTGCTTTCTGTGTACTCCCCAAGTAAAGCCCCTTGCATTCTAGATTTGGATACTGATTCCTCTTTAATCCAAGCCCATCTTTCAGCTATTCCATTCTGACCATGCATCCAGCCACCCCTTACTCATCAATCACCTCTTTAGTCATTTTCTGCCCAAAGGCATAGATTCACTACCATGTCTCACCACAGAAATACTGATACTGCAACAGAAGCAGTCCTTGCTGATGGATGTTACCTTGTCTTCCTTTGCATAACCTTCTACATTTGTGAGTTTATGTCCTACTTCATTTCTTCCCTAGACCTTTAGCACTTTTGAGATCAAGTAAAATTTGTGCAGCCTACCCACCTTTGAAAACTTTATTGGGAGGAACGTCCTGAGGCATAGAGACGATAGTATGTCAGATGGCGTGTAGATACAACCCAGGCTAAATATAAAATAAAAGGCTTAGGTTAGAAGACCTTAGAAATCATTTTGAGATTTTAGTCTATGATCCTACTTCCAAAGGATTCTTCCCTGCCATCAATTTGACTGTCTCTCCACCTAGTGAAAAATGGGCACCTTTATTAATGCATTAAGTGGACAATTGTCAAGACTTTATTGAATTCCAGTAACTAGTACTAGCTCCAATATTATTTTTAAATTTTATTTTATTTTTAATTGATGAAATAAAACAAGTATTTCCCTAACATAGTATAATAAAAAAAAGATTGCACATGAAACTACAAATCTATTACATACAACTTGCTATTCCTTTTAAATAATTGGCTTACCAGAACTTAGTAGTACAAATTCTTGTCAGAGCAAGGTGAAGAACTCCTCTCCATGGTCTAAAAAAATAAACTAGCAAACCATCTTGGCACTTTGGAACATTCCCTTGTCTTCCCCTGTGCAGAAGACAGACCAGCAAATGGTAGAGAGGGTCTGATTCTTTTGAGATTTCTTATATATGGGCATATACAGATAGATAGATAGATAGATAGATAGACAGACAGACAGATAGATGGATAGATGGATAGATAGATGTGTATATATATATTATATATATATATATATATATACATACACACACACACACACACACACACACACACACAATCTTTGTTCACACCTGGAACTAATAATAGCTACCTTGCGGCAAAGACATTTGGGAGTTAAGTAGGCTTACCCATAGCTTTCTGAGCACAAGTTAGTGGCTAGAGTTCTAATAATGGATTTTTCCATCCCAAAAGATGGCAGTAGCTTTGGCATTGACAGAGGTTGTGCAGAACCAGACATAACCTGAGAGGATAGTTCATGGACAATGTTTATGAAATCCAACTTCCTATGCAGAGAAGGGGAATTTCCTAGACAGTATGATCCTTTAGCCTTTTTGCAAGAGAAGGGAGAGATCCTTGGCAGGACCAGCCCATGAGTTCCCTAATATGTAGTTCAAGTATGAGAGTTTTCATTTTTTTAGATTTTAGACATCTGAAAGTCTAGAGAAAGAAAATTTCCCTCCTGAATAGCATCTAGTCTTAGAGAAGGGAGAGGATTAGTCACTTGACACCTAGAGTTGATGTATTAAAGCCATATCATTAGGAGAAAAGGTAAGCTATGTTTACCTTGCCACCACCACTACCATCACTATTGTAATGCGATATTTGTACAATGCATATTTAATGAACATGGATGTTGAATAAGCAGCAGGTCCAAAATCTGACTGTTGCCTGAGCAAATTCTGAATACAGTGATACTATGAGTCTCAGGGTTATTATATATGACCCTGTGGGAAAGAGTGACTCACTGAAATGTCAACGTGATGACCAATGACAATCCCACCTACAGTTTCTTCCTGAGGGAAATATATTTGAACTTACCTGAGTACTATATATCTTTGAGGACCCTGTGAATTTTTTATATCATCTATCTCTTCTCAGGAGTGAGATGAAATAAAGACTAGCCCACTCACATTCAATGCTACCTCATATGTCTGTAGAGGAGCTTGGATCCTATTATACTCATTTGAGGAAACCTAAACATGAGTCATACCAAGCTTTATTTGGAGATTTCTCGAGCATAATCCAGGCAGGGGGCTATACCTATACACAGAGAGAACAGGATGCTCCATGGCTCAGCCCCTGATACTGGACCTTGTCTTGGGAGGCCAGGAGCATGAAGGTTTTTCTGAGTCATAGATGATACTATGTTCATATACCACTTCCATATCTCTTGAAGTCTTGGTTTCATTATCTGTAAAACAGAATAATAATCCTTATAGCACCTATTTAACACATTTCTGGTGAGGAAAGCATATGGCAAACTTTAAAGTATTATAAAAAAAGATGAATTATTATCATGACAGGAAGACAAAGTGGTGAGTTAAGAGAACCGACAAGTGCTGGCCCCAACTTGGCTCCTCTTACAACTGGAACCCCACTACCTTTTCTTATTGTTTTCTCCATGCCAGCTTGCTTAGATTCCAAAGAATATCATTTTATACACTTGGATGAATACTTTTTTGCAAGCCAATAATGTTTACCTGGTCATTTATCATCTCATCCCTTTCCATTTCTTTTTTTTCTTCAAGTTATACAAAGCAAACATTTTCCTAACCCAACTGCCAGTGCTGTTTTAATAGCCATAAGTACACATAGACACACAGAGACCTCACATATCCCTGCATTGCAAACTCCAAGTCATATGTGCTTGGACTCTGACTCTCCTTTCATTGCCAAGATTCAGAATATTGAGCAAGCGGGAACGGTGGAGCCAAAATAAATCCAGTTATTCCACCAGCACATTGTGAGGTGCAGAGCAAGCACTTTCGATATTGTGTAATTAAGGCCGTAACTAACATCACTGAGGGAATTAGCCTCTAGATTGTGACAGAAACAAAACAGTTTGGCTTTGAAAGGTTTCCTTAAAAAGAAATATTTTGGTTCCAGTGTTTGTGCAAGAGGTAGAAAGCCTGCTGTCCTTGACACAGGAAGTAGATAACACCTGTCAGTAGAATTCAAACCACCTGCTTGCAGTGCCTTGGGGAATTCAGCCTACAGCTGGCTGCAAATTCTCCAATTTATGGACTGCACCTTTGCAGAACTCAGAGCGTTTTTTAAAAAAAAAAAATTTAGAGTGGGCAAAATGTTTAGTATTCAGCAGCAAAGACCGTAGATCTAGAAATTATTTCTGGTTGTGGTATTTCTCCTCCCCACCCCGGGGATTGGAAAAAGGTTACAATCATCTCCCTCAGTTTATCAGGCTGCAAAGCAGAGTCTGGCTTTTCACTGGCTTAACTCTCCAAACAGGGTCCTTGTTCCCCAAATAAAAGACAGAATAGTAAAACCTCAACCTAGAACACAGTGTCTGTTCTTCAGAAAGGAAAGCGATCCAGAATCTTCAGCATTAGACGTATGTATAAAAGATTAACTCCAATGCCAAAAGTAACAGCTTCAATTGGATTTCATTACTTTGCTATGAGGTGGTGCAGTGTTTTTCTTGGGAAAGCCCTTAATGAGTTCAGCAACCATCCGATCTTAATAGATGTTTGCCATAAGCATTCTTTTTCACTTTATTTTTAAAAACTTAATTAATTCTGAAGAAATCTGAAAGAGTCAAATAGTTCTGGCACAAGCATAACCCTTTGCCTTCTTTTTTTTTTCATGAAAATTCTGGGACAACAAGAGGTTATCCAATCACCCCCCTTTTCCTTAGAATTTCTGAAAATTAACTGGAACTGCTATTTGAGAGTCTGAAGCTTGATTGAAAAGGAAAAAGCTGGTGGGGAGGGAGGGAGAATAACCTTCTACCCACTATAGAGCAGGATGGCCCATTTCCTTAAAGGAGAAAGATGAGAAGGAAAAAACAAAAAAAAAATGGAATTCGGCTTCTTGTTCAGAAAGCACAATACCTTTGTCCTACTTAGTGTCAAGACCAGGAGTCCTGGATTCAAAAGACTTGGGTTTGAATCCTGGCACTCATATTTATTAGCTGTGGGATATATTGAGCAAGTCATAAAAAGATTGGACTTAGAATTCTCTTAATCTGTCTGAACTTCAATTTCTGCTCTGTAAAATAAAGATATTTGGACTACCTACTTTTGTGAGAAAACTGCTTTGGAAACCTTAAAAAGTCTACCTAAATGGTAGTGAGCTTACCTATATGACTCTGGGCAAGTCATTTAACTTCCTTGAGCCTCAGTTTCCTCATTCATAAAATGAAAAGGTTGGCCCAGATGGTGCTTTCCAGCTCTAATTCTATGATTATTTTTTACTTTCCTTTTTATTATTACTTTCATCATTACCATCAGCATCATCCCTCAAATATTACTATAGAGAAAAGAGATGTTTACAATAATGTCCACTGAAATCATGAAATCACCTTTTAAAAGATACAAGGATGGGAAAATATATGTACATACATTTATATTTGTGTTTTATATATACACATACATATATATGCTTAGATACACATCATACCACAAACAATTCAAATTAAACACCACCCCAATAAGGCCTTCTCTTTCCATGTCTATGCTTGAATTCTTTGTGTAAATGTGTGCCACATGTCAGGACTTCTCGCTGAGAATTGGAATTTTGGTTTCTGAATCACACATATGGTACACATGCCAACAGCCAGTGGAAAAGAAAAATGAAAGAACAATGCACCCCAATCATGTATGGCTTGTGTTCATGCATAGAGCCGTTAGGCCAGTAAGTGCTACCAGTTTAAGGGCCAAAAGTGACTTACAAAAGGTCAAGCAAATACCAGACTTGCAGCCTCCCATGAGTCAGAATCCCTCAGAGGCAGAATACCTGTGCCAAAGTGTGAACAATCTTCTTTCAGTTTAGGGGGAGACAAGGGAGGAATTTGGAATATAAATGAATCAATAGCTTTGGAAATCTTAACCTCTACTTTTTGGCCTCCTACTCACACACAGAAATGATACCAAAAGGATATCTGATGCTCCTGAGTCATCTGTCTGATGCTAAAAGCTACCACAGAGTCTTTTCTTTGATATCATCAGGGAAGATTTCCTGGAAGGTTGAAGTTTAAAGTTGCACATTGAAGGATAGGAGAGACATTTGGTTCACTGGCAGGTTCATTCATTCATTGAATAAACATTTATGAAGCCCATGCTAGCCACTGAGAGAGAATGCCCATGCATTCATAGAAGTTACAGTCTAGTAAGGAGATAAGAAAACAAACAAGAATGACTATAATGCACAATATTACATTATAAATCCATTAATGAGGTGCAAAATGAAATGTTATGTGATATCAAGGCAGAAAATCACTACCAACTAGAGAGACCAAGGGAAGGCTTCCTGCAAGAGGTGGCATCTGACTTGGGCCCTAAAGGGTAGCTATGGATTTAACAGGATCAGAAAGGGAAGCGAAGCATTCCCAACATCAGGAATAACATGAGCAAATTTATGAGGGTTAAAATGCTCAAGGCAAATTTGAGGGATGGAGAGTACTCCAGTTCCTTTGTAATGTAGAGTATATGGAGGAGAGTTATATGAGATGTGGTTAGAAAGTTAAGGTAGTGCCATACTGTGGAGGCCTTGAATTCCAGGCAACAGAAAATGAACTTTACTCCAGAGATGATCATGAACCACTTTTGAGCAAGAGTTATGTGATCTGTTAAGTACATAAGGAATATTATTCCAAAGGTGAATTGAAGATTAAATTGCACAAGAACAGAGAGGAGATGCTAAGATCTGCTAGGAAGCTATTGTAATCCTCTGGGCAGTTAGCAATGAGGGCATGTACTAGGCTATTAGCCATCACAACAAAATGAAGGAGATGAAGAGACATAGCCAAGAAGGAATTGGGTGGACTTAGTGCCTCAGCATGAGAGTCAAAGTGAAAAAGAAGAGTAAAAGATTACTACAGCATTACAAATATGAGAGACAGAGTAATAATGATGGCACCACAGACAGAAACAGTTAAGTCAGAAGAGGCAAAGAATGGCTAATAAGCTCAGGTTTGACATAGAACTATAGATCTAGACCTGAAAAGAACCTCAGAGCACACCTAGCCCCACTCCCCACTTACAGATGAGAAAGCTGAGACCTAGGGAGGTTAACACTTTCAGAGGTGGTATTTAAACTTTGCTTAGTTTGTGCTATTACTATAACATCCACTTGGAAACCTGTACTAGACAGTTGTTGTTTGTCCTTCATTCTTGAAAGTGATGTCTTGATTTGTAAGTGAATTGGATTTAAGTGAGGCAAGGTTGTGAAAAGTCACTACCCTCCCTCTCTCCTCCAGAGCCTTGGTCCAGTAGCAAGAAATGGATCAAAAATCAATCTGGGAGGGAAGACCCTCAAAGTTTCTGGCAAGAACAGAAACAATTCCTATTTACACTCACTCTGAGCCAACAAAAACCCAAACAATGACCAAGAGAGACTTGGGTTGGGGCCCATTATTGTCCAATCAGTGAGAGCCAGAGTGATTTGGTTTTAAGGCATAGCCAAGTAGCTCCATATG
Organism: Vombatus ursinus; assembly: GCF_900497805.2. Taxonomy (NCBI): domain Eukaryota; kingdom Metazoa; phylum Chordata; class Mammalia; order Diprotodontia; family Vombatidae; genus Vombatus; species Vombatus ursinus. The sequence goes on along the minus strand of NW_020954590.1, from coordinate 68,438,847 downwards.
AATTGGACTGGTTTTATCTATACCTAGTTTCCAGAGCTCCATTTCAAGAAATTTATATTCCTAGTAAGTCTTTCCTAGGTCTCAGTTTGTCTGAGGCAACACCCATTCAGTGATTTTCAGGTTGGGTAAGAAATGAAGCAAAATATGGCCTCTTTTACCTATTTAAAAAAATCAATTTAGGAGGGAAAGACCCTCAAGGTTTCTGGCCAGAACAGAAACAATTGCTATTTACACTCACTCTGAGCCATCAAAATCCAAACAATGACCAACAGAGGCTTAAGCTGGGACTTGTTACTGGCCAATCAGTGAAAGCCAGAATGATTTGGGTTTAAGGCATAGTCAAGTAGCTTCATTTTAATCCAAATGGGCTTCATTAACAGAGCTCTATTTCTAGAAATTTATATTCCTTTGGGGAGAGCACGCACATGTAAGTGTATGATTCCTCATGTGCAAGGGAGGGAGAAAGAGAGGAAGGAAAGAAGGAAAGAAGGAAGGAAGGAAGGAAGGAAGGAAGGAAGGAAGGAAGGAAGGAAGGAAGGAAGGAAGGAAGGAAGGAAGCAGATAGATGTAAATCTGGCACTCCAAAGAAAGGACTAGGCTAGAAATACAGATTTGAAAGTTACATTGATATACCACTGGTAATTGAATCCATGTCATAGAACAAATTTGTCAAAGGAGAAAATGTACAGAGAAGAGAGAAGAGGACCAAGGACAGAACCTTGGGAAACACATACCTTAAGCAGTTGGGCAGGAGGAAGCAAGAAAGAAGGCAAAGGAGTAGTTAGTAAGAGAGGGGAACCAGAAGAAGAAGGTTATTCTAAAGCTGAAGGAGGACAGAGCATCCCATAATAGAGAGGGATTAACTGTGCCAAAAGCAACAGAGATCAAGAAGGATGAAAACTCCCATTTGAAGAAGAAGAAGAAGAAGAAGAAGAGGAAGAAGAAGAAGCCTTTAAATTTAGAGATTAAGAAGGCAGAGGTGCTTTTTGAGAGAGCAGTTTCAATGGAGGACTGAGATCAAAAGTCATATTACATGGTCTTGAGGAGAAAGTGGATAGCTGGGAAAAAGAGATGAAAGGAACACATAATTTTTTCAAAAAGTTTGGCAGTGAAGAGGATGAGAGATAGGGAACAATAGTTGAATGAGGTAGAAGGGCCAAAGAGAAAGCTTTGTTAGGAATAGGGAGACTCAAACATGGTTTTTAAGCAGATAATAATACTACAATCTAAGATTTATGTGGCACTTATTATGTGCCGGGTACTATTCTAAATTATAATTTTTATCACATTTGATTCTCACAACAACCCTGGAAGATAAGTGCTATAATTTCCCCATTTCAGAGATGAGAAAACTGAGGCAAATAGAGATTAAGTGACTCCTCCAGGGTCACACAGCTAGGAAGCTTCTGAGGCCAGATTTGAACTCAGGTTTTCCTGACTCCAGGCCTGATGTGATTGAATCAATGAAGAGAAATGGAGAGAGTATACATGACTGCTAGAGCAAGGTCCTGGAGGAAGTAGAAAGGATAAAGGGAACAGCCTGCCTGATGATGCAGGGTGTCCCAAAAGTCTTCATACAGTTTTGAGCTATTAAAGCTTTAAACCACAAAGACTTTTGGGTCACCCTGTATTAAGTTAATCCAAACACAAAGGGCAGGTATAACTTCATAATTCAAATCAAGATCAAGGGGGACAATAGAAAGTTCCCCTGATTAGAATAGTGGGAACAGGGAGAAAAAAAATGCTGAGAAATATTGAAATTACTGGGCAAATGCCACAGTACAGTGAGTGCCCTCTCTTTCAGTCCTTCAGCCACAGAAATCAATTTACATGAAGATCAGTCAAAAGAGTTTAGGATTTTTTAAAAAAAAATTTCAATAGGGGCAGCCAGGTGGCGCAGTGGATAGAGTTCTGGCCTTGGAGTCAGGAGGACCTCAGTTCAAATCCAACCTCAGACACTTGACACTTACTAGCTGTGTGACCCTGGGCAAGTCACTTAACCTCGATTGCCTCAGCAAAAAAAAAAAAAAAAGCAAACCCTTGTAATAAATATTTATAATCAAGCAAAAGAAATTTCTATATTCCTATATTGCCTACGTCATATTGCCTATGTCCAAAAATGTGTCTCATTCTGCATATTTAGTCCAGTTCCTGTCAGGATGTAGGTAGCTTTCTTCATCATCATTCCTGTGGAATCATAATCGATCATTGCATCTATCGCAGTTCTGATCATGGGACAGAAAGGTTTGAGTTTTGAAAAGTATATTCCTGCCCTAAAGCTTCCGTGTTAGGAAGAGGCTTTTGGAAGTCGGGAAAGATTGAGGGTCACTCCAATGAGAAGAGAGCAAGAGGATTGTCTGCTGCTCCTAGGAGTCTCATTTAACAAACTGAAACAGACCTAGGACCCTTCCCCCCAAACTTTTTTTTCCAGACTGGATCTTCCTATCTCACCCATCCTGGCAGTACAGTGGCCTCTCATAAGCTTGATCCCATTATTGATAGGAAGCAGGGTATGATGCACTCTGTTTAGAACCTGGTATGGTTTGCACCCTCTTGGGCAACCTCTGACATTCCATCCCACTTGCTCCCAGAGGCCCACCATATTGGTTCCAATCTTAGTTCAGACATTGATCAACTTTAGCCACACCACAACTCAGAACTCCTGAGCTCAAACAATCCAATAGCCTCAATCTCTCCAGTAGCAGAGATTACAGGTGTGGGTTACCACACCAGGCCTGGCAATCCTTGCAGAAGACTCAAAGTAATAGAATAAACTTGGCCTACTAGAGATTTCCATATTACAGACCAAGTAAACTATCTCTAGACTTCTAAGGACCAGACTATATGATCAGAGAATACTTTGGGGCAGAGTTGGATGTGGGAAGAAAGAGTTGGAGAAAGGGCTTGAGGCAAGAGGGAAGAATATACATTAATTTTATCATGACCCTATCAACCAATAGGAAGTATGAACCTTGTTCTGTCACTCATGAATTTTATACCAAGGAAGAATTACTCTCCTTCCTATGTGAAAATGTGAAACATCATGTGAGAAGATTCCATAATTTGAAATTCTTTGGCAATAAATGTTGAAACAAATAAAGAAGGCTCACAAAAGCTTTGGCTCAGAGATTAGTAGTTTTATGCCATTTTTCTTACATTTTTCTATGACTTCTCTGGTATATGGATATGTGCCTTTCACAGAAGTATGTGAAGCTTATTTTTCAAATATTTCAGTAAGGTCCAGAATAATTAAATCAGGAGGACACAACTAAAACTTATAAATATAAGGGATACACAACTAGACAGTAAGAAAAAGGTAAAGGACCTATATGTACAAACATTTACAGCTGCTCTTTTTGTAATGACAAAGAATTGTAAATTGAAACAACCTAAGAGTTTTATTTGGCTATAAAATAGGTATCAACAATGAGATGTGGCAACTAAAAAAAAAAAAAAACACTTCACATGGCCACCATCATCATCACCTCTTGCTTGATCTATTGTAACCACCTCCTAATTAGTCTTCCTGATTTGTCTCTCCTCACTCCAATCCAACTTCTACACAGCTGTAAAGTGATATTCCTAAAACATAGTTCTGCTCATATCACTCCCCAGTCCAAAAAGCTCCAGTGATCCCTTTTGCCTCTAGGATTAAATGAATAAATCCTCTGTTTGGCATCAAAAGTGCTTCATAATTCTGCCTTTCCAGGTTTTCTACACCTTACTCCACTTCATGGACTCTGCTTTCCAGTCAAACTGACTTAATTGCTGTTCCTCATATAGAATTTTGCATTATACCTGGAATCCATTCTCTCCTCACTTCTATCTCTTAGAATACCTGGCTTCCTTGAAAACTCAGTTGAAGTGCTTCATGCCTCCCCCATGAGGCCTTCCTAGACTTCCCTCTCCTCTTCTAATGCTCCCTTCCCTTGGAAAAAGTTGGCTTGTTAGATATTATTATATTAAACATGTAGTTTAAAACAATAAAATTTGAGCTCCTTGAAGACAGGGATGATTTTCATTTTTGTATTTGATCCCTTGTGTCTATATTCACAGGAATACATAATTTCATCTATGTGAGAATTCCTTCTAACAATGCAGATTACAACCAATCCATGTTTATCTTTTCTATACATAGGGTGGGTACCTACTAATTCATACTAATTCCATTGCAGTGCTGGGTTCATAGTAGGTGATTAATAAATGCTTTTGGATGGATTGGTGCTTAAATGGATCTATGAGCTTATTTGTGTGTGTACACCTTCCATCTGTGTAGATCACAACACTCTCATATCATGAAATTCTTATGCATGACCTATAAATCCTCCATTAGAAAATCCACTCAATATACTACAAGCAATCCTTTTGTTCTTTGCAATAGCATCAGGGTACCAAAGACTAGCAATTTCATTGTCCAATTAATCTCTCTCATTCTATCTCGTTTACCTACCACACAGTCCGGTCATCTAGGCCTTTAACAATGTATTTTATGACACTTTTCAAACAAAAATCACCTTTGGCAATATTCTGCAGGCTACATACATCCACCACATTTTTTTTTCATTGTCTGTTAGCCTACCTAGAACCTTGATTCTATTAATAGTGTGATGTTCCATATAAGATCATTAGGAGAACACTAGTGTCAAAGAGTTGAAATTAGACAGCACATAGCTTAGGATCACTAAAAGCACTGCATAGTGTCCCAAATGCCATCCACCCTAATCTCTTCTAGTCAGCACTGAGCCAGCTCATTATTTATCAGCAGCACCTGAACACAGGTTTTTAGTTTTAAGTTTTAATAGCTTAAAGCTGCACTAAGACTCTTGGAACACCCTAAATGTAGGATGGATAGGCATGGATTAATTGTGATCTGCATTGTTGGAGGAAATACTCACATAGATGAAATCAAATATTCCTATGAGGTATTTGAGTATGTATAAATACATGCATACAAACACACATGTACACATATATACATACATATACATATGTATGTGCACATAGTGATGAACCAACTCAATGATCATTGCCACCACATCTTATAGTATGGGCCATTTTTGGTTTTATAGTGAGCTCCTTCTGTAAAGTAGTCCTTGGCCGCTTTCTCTTGCAGCTTGACAGGTAGAACAAATATCTACCGGCAGAGACAATTTCGGGCATCATTTACCCTCCTCCATTGGGGTAACTGTTTTTCATTCCTAAACTTTTTCTAATAATGGTCAGTCAGAACTGATATTTTTGTTCATTTCTCATATTTTGAAGTCAACCTGTTTAAATTAGAGCTTTGGGTTGGAGCTGCTGTAATTATAGTGGTTCTTGTTCTTGTCCTTTCTTACAATTTGACTTTGCAGCCAATCAAGTGTTAAAGTTAGGAAGATCTGAGTTTGAATGGTACTTCAGATACAACTCAGATTATTAGTTGTGTGACCTAAGGCAACTTGATTTTTTTCTCAGCTTCAGTATCCTCACCTATGAAATGGGGAAAATAATAGCAACTCTTCAGGGTTATTGAAAGGATCAAAGGAATTAACTCAAATAAAGTGTTTTGCAAACATTAAAGCATTATATAAATGCTAGCAATTATTACTTTGGCCTTTGTTCTAAACAGCTAATATAAATACAAACAGTCTGAAATGACTTCTATATCACAAACCATTCATGATCCTAATATTTATTTGTAGCCATCGAGCATGAAGAAGCAATGCTAATCTCACACTATTCTGCTCTGGTTAGACAACATCTGGAATACTGAGTTCAGTTCAGGTCATCACCTTTTAGGAAAGACTGACAAAATGGAAAACATCCAGATCCACCAAAGGGCCGGTGATTTACATTTGTATCTTATCTAAGGTGGATGTGATAACTTTATCAAACACTTGACATGTTGTCCTATGAAAGAAGGATCCCAGAGAGCAGACCAAGGACCAATGGTTAGAAATCACAGGAAAGCAAGGTTCAGCTCAAATATAAAGAAGAGAGGCAATGCAGCAGAGTGAATAGGGGCCTAGACTTGAGTCAAAGAGGCCTGGGTTCAAGTCCTGAAGACCTGTGTGACTATGCATGTGATGATGGGTAAGGCACTTAATCTCTCTGTGATTCAGGCAACTGTCTAAGACTAATAGATAGTAGTTATAGACTACTTTATGATTTACAAAGTATTTTACTAATGCTGTCTCATTTGATCCTCTCAGCAATTCCATCAGGCAGGGTTATTATGATCCCCATTTTTCAGGTTAGGAAACTGAGTCTGAAAGCAGCTCAGTGATTCGTCCAAGCTCACACAGCAAGTAAGTGACTATGGCAACATTCATACTCAGGTCTTCCTGACTCCAAGTCCAATATTCCTTCTGATGTGCCAGGTAGCTGCCTCTATCTATTATAGAAGAGTAGCTGTTCTACATTGGTAGAGGGAGTACCCCACACCAAATCTGTCTGTCTGTCTGTCTGTCTGTCTGTCACTCTCTCTCTCTCTCTCTCTCTCTCTCTCTCTCTCTATATATATATATACATATATATATATATAACCATCTATTTACCTATCACTCTATAGATATATGTGTATATGTTTTAGATAGGAAGAGAAAGGAGAGGTCGGATCACATGGCCTTTAAGACCTCTTACAGCTCTAAATTTTGGATCCTAGGAATCAATAATTCCATAATGCTACTATTACTTTAGGTTCTATAAATTCTTTGGCAAACGTCCAGTGTTGAACAAGATCAACAGAGTTACAGAATATATCTCCTCCCTAGAAAATAAATGACTTCATGTGCTTACCCTGACCCCCATCCTGAAGGCATCTATAGAAAGGACAAATGCTCACTATACTTTACACTTTAGGGATTTTCAATAGTTTCACACATGTGAATTTAGGGCACAGAACTTCACCTCGCCTGGTTTGAATCACCATAAGTGTTGATGAAGGAGAACAGCTCGTCCAAGTTGCAAATGGCTTTGGACCTAGTTAAAGTGGGAAATACAGAAGGATACCAGCAGTTAAATATGTGTCGGCTAAGGGGGAACACTCCAGAGCTTGCTTGCTTGTAGAAAGGGTATGGTAACAACCTAGGGCATTTCTGTCACTATTGCTTCTAAAATAGGTAATAGAAGAGGTCCAGAAAAAACTCCCACAAAGTAAGCCCACATCAAGCCCTAAGAGAAATCACATGTGATCAATAAAAGAATTGTAAAATGTGGTGTTTTGGTGTGTTTCTTGTTTGGGGGGGAAAGCCCTTGATAGGAGAAATATGGAATTTTCTTGCCCTCTCCAATTCCATTCTCTAACATTTTCCCCTTAGATGAAATGTGGTATTGTTCCTTACTGTAGCTGTGAAAGACAGAGCACAGACAGTAAAATGTTATGGGTTATTGTAATGCCTCCTACTACTCACATGTTCTTTTCCATCTCTGCTAGAACAAGGATGGTGAATTTCTCCCCAAATTCAACAAAGTAGGGAGCCATTTTCTATAAAGGCTGGACTATCTTGCCCAAATATGCTAAGTTATGGACACTGTACAGTTCCACTGCAGGCATGGGGATGCTTTGGTGACACAGACCTGAAAGGTAAAACTAGGCAAGAGTATAATGACAACTGATACCATCACTGAAATCCTCTCTGCCCACTTTGGGATCAGAGGGGGCTCTAAGCAAATAGAAAAGGAGTTTTCTCAAAGATAACATGAAGCTACCGATTAGAAAACCAAATTATTTTCCCCCATAAAATGGAGTTAGGATAAGGTTGATGTGTTTCAGATCATGGGAAGAGGCTAAAGGCTATCTCTTGATGGGAGGGGGAAGGAAGAACACCAAATAAGGAGTCAGAAGACCTGAGTTCTAGACCTGGCTGTGCCATTAACTAGTTGTGTGACTTTAAACAAGCCACTGAACCTAAGCATCCTCCTCTGTAGAATAAGATACCTTCCTGCCTACCTCTTGTTACTGTTATGAAAATGTTTTGAAAACCAGGTAGTGTAACTTATGATTCCAATAGAATTAAAAAGAAAACCATTAACCAATACCTAAGGAATGGACCCTAACTCCTGAAAAAAAATGGATCATTTTCTATAAACTGGATCCCCATTATTAGTTGTTATTATTAGTTATAATAGTCAAGTCAACACACATTTATTTAGCACTTAATATGTTCCAGGCACTGTACTAAGTTATTTGGAATACAAATACAAACAAAAAGAAAGACATTTCCTGCCCTCAAGTAAAAGTATTATCTTAAACAAATTGTGTTGTCATGTATTTTTCCCATCATCCAAGGCGGCATCATTCTGAGGGAAACATCAAAAAATTCAGATGGAATACTGGATAGCAGGCAAGAAGAGTGTTTCAAGCTCTTCATACGAGAAAGTGTTAATATCCGCTAAGCTCTTCAGAAGCCACTATGCCCACTACCTCCATTTCTGCACTTCAATTCATTTCTCAAACCTAACCCATACTATATTGTTTCCAATATAAACACTTAACTGAAATTATCCTCTCCATAGTTACTGATTAACTATCCTGTTAAATCCAAAGATCTTTTCTTAGTCCACATTCTATGTGACTTCTCTGAACTTTTAAACACTGGCCACATCCCTTGAGTCATTACCCTCACTTGGATCTCCTTTTACCTCTCTGACAACTCCTCAGTCTCCTTTACTGGATTTTCATCTATCTCCTAACCCCTGACTATGGTTGTCCCCATAGATCTGACCTAGACCCTCTTATTTGTATTCTCTCTCAGCAATTTCATCAGATCCTACAGGCTTAATTATCATATCTATGCCAATGACTAACAAATTTATAAATCCAACCCCAGCTTCTCTCTTAACTGTGGAATTTATGTTCCCCTCTTTCAATTACTCCTCTCAACTTCCCTGTTTCTGCTGAGAACATCACATCCTTCTAGTCATCCAGATCTGTAGCTTCAAGGTCATCTTTGACAGTCTTTTCCCCATCACCTCCTGTATCCAATCAATTGCCTAATCCTGTTGAATCTAAACCCACAACATCTCTCTCAACCATCCAATTCTCTTCACTCACATGGCCATCACCCTAAGCTAGCTCACCTAGATATTTGCAATAGGCCCCAATTGAGCTGGCTACTTCCCATCTTCCCATATCTAATCCATTCTTCACATAGCTACCAAAACAATATTTCTAAGTTACATCTGAGCATATCTCTCCCCTACTTAAAAAT
>NW_020954590.1:68320007-68429646 GCF_900497805.2 Vombatus ursinus | reverse complement strand
CATATCTCTATGCCTTGGCCAGGCTGTCCTCAGTGCCTGGAATGAATTCTCTCCTCATTTCCACCTTTTAGAAGAACTCCTTTCTTCAAAGTTCAGCTCAGGTTCTGTATCCTACAGAAATCCTTTCTGGAACTATGGAGTCTGAAAGCAGATTGAAGCATACTATTTTAACTCTTTTGTTGCTTTTTTCTTTCTCATGGTTTTTCTCTTTTGTTCTAATTCTTCTTTCACAACATGACTAATGTGGAAATATATTTAACATGATTGTACATGTATAACCTATATACAATTGCTTATTGTCTTGGTGAGGGGAGAGGGAAATGAGGGAGGGAGAAAAATTAGGAATTCAAACTCTTACAAAAATGAATGTTGAAAACTATCTTTACATGTAATTGAAAATAATAAAATACTATTAAGTGCAAAAAAAAAAGAAATCTTGCCTTGATTCCTCCCCTCTCCAGTGTGCTCTCCTCCTCTTGATACTTCTTTATATTTGACTGTATACACTGTATATCCCTCCAAAAGAATGTAAGCTCCTTGAGAGCAGGGCCTGTTTTATTTCTCTCTTTTTAAACTCCAGCACCAGCACAAAGCAGGCACAATAAATTTGTCTTGAATTGGATTCCGATGAATTTGTTTGAATTGAATGTTTAAAGTAATATTAGTACCCACACAGGAATCAAAATAATCTAATTTCCCAGACAGTCATCAATGAGGGATAAATTTGGCTAGATATTAGTCACACATCTCAGAATGGGAAGTGACCTGAGGAGGTCATGTAATCCAATCCATACCTGAATCTTCCCTTTAAACCAATACTTCTTAAATTTTTTGTGTGTCATGAACCTCTTTGATGATCTGGTAAAGCCTACAAACCACTTTTCTGAATGATGTTTTGAAATACACAAAATAAAGTACATGCAATCACAAAGGATACCAACAAAACTAAAATACAGTTATCAAGATTTAAGATAAAAAAAAAGTTAATGAACCTCAAATTAAGAATGGCTGACTGTTCTACAACATCCCTTACATATGTCCATCTAGTCTTTCCTTAAAGACCATTCCTGAGGGAAAATCCATTAATTAATCAATAAACATTTATTAAACACCTCTATATGCCAGGCACTGTGCTAAGCACTGGGGATACAAAATGAGGCAAAAGACAGTCTCTGAGCTCAAAGAGTTTACAATTTAATGGGGGAGACAACATGTAAATGAATACATACAAAGTTACATACAGGATAAATAAGAAGTAATTAGCAAAAGGAAGGCATTTGAGAAAAAGAGGGCTTAGGGAAGGCTTCCAATAAGAGATCTGATTTTAGTTGGGACTTAAGGGAAGCCAAGGAGGTCAGTAGGCAGAGTGGAGGAGGGAGAACATGCCAGGTATAGGGAATAGCCAGAGAAAATGCTCAACGCTGAGAGATGGAGTGTGTTGTTAGAGGAACGGTCAGGAGGTCAGTGTCACTGGACTGAAGAGTATGTGTCAGGGAGTAAAGTGTAAGAAGACTGGAAAGGTAGAAATGGACAGATTATGAAGGAAAGGCTTTGAATGCCAAATGGAGCAATTTGTATTTGAACCTAGAGGCAACAGGGAACCACCAAAGTTTATTGAATGGGGGTGGGTGCCATGATTAGACCTACACTTTAGAAAAATTACTTTAGTGGCTAACTGGAAGACAGACTGGGATGGGGAGAGACTTGAGGCAGACAGAACACCCAGCAGGCTATTACAACAGTCCAGGTGTGAGGTTATCTGGGTCTGCACTAGAGTGGTGGCAGTGTCAGAGGAGAGAAGGGGGATATTTGAGAGATGTTACAAAAGTGAAATCAACAGACTTTGGCAACAGATTGGATATGAGGGATAAGAGGGAGGAGTCTAGGATGACTTCTAAATTGCAAGCCTGAGGATGTTGTTGCCCTCCCCAGTAATAGGGAAGGGAGGAGGGAGAAGAAGGTTTATAGGGAAAGATAATGAATTCTGTTTTGTATATATTGCATCTTCTGTTATATCTGTCCTTTGAGGGAAGAGGAAGAAGAAAGTTGGTGGGGAATGAATTTTTTTTCTCTTGCCTAATCTCCAGCCTTTGGAAGGAAAATGAGTAGTGAAATGTGCTAATCATCTGACCACATGCTTTCCATCTCATGTTGTACTTGTCTCTAGCATTCTTTGGGAAGAGGAGTGGTACTGTCCACTCAATGATGGACATTCTCACACTCAGTCTTATCCTATATATTTTAGTAATTCTGAACCCACTTAGATCACCATCCAAAACCCATTTTCCTACCACCACCCAATTCCACATTCCTATCCCCCTAAACCCTTCTACCTCAAAGTTTTGACCAAATACCACCCAGCCCTCATACTATGATCTCTGGAATTTGTGTTCCATAGGCCACAAACCCCTTTATTTTAAATCTTTCCCTCTCCCACCTCTTCCATCTACTGGCTATTAGTGAAACCTGGCTCCCCCAATGGCACAGCCTCCCTGGCCACCCTTTCTAATATTTGCTCCACCTTCATTCTGCTCAACTCACTGGTCAAGGTAGAGGATTTTGAATACTTCTTGCTCCCCATTGCCACTTCCAAGTTTCCCCTTACCTCTATCACTCAGTAACCTCCCTATCTGATATTAATGCTATTCATATCTATCACCCAATCAAAATCCTGGTAACTGTTGTCTACAGACCCCTAGGTCATTCCTCTTACTTTTTTTTTTTTTTGATGAGGCAATTGGGGGTAAGTGACTTGCCTAGAGTCACATAGCTAGTGAGTGTTATGTGTCTGAGGCCAGATTTGAACTCAGGCCCTCCTGACTCCAGGGCCAATGCTCTATCCACTGTGCCACCTAGCTGCCCCATTCCTTTCTTTTTCAGTGAGTTCAATACATGACTCATAATTTTTCTCTCCTCACCAATTCTTGCCCTCATACTAGGTGATTTCAACACACATATTAATTCTCCCTCAAACACTCTAACCATTCGGTTCTTCAACCTACTTACTTCCCATGAGCTATGCTTCCACACTACCTCAGCTATACACAAAAAATTGGTCATACCCTTAATCTTTCCATCACTCACAAATGTGAGTTCAAGAATTCTGATATCCCCCTATCTGGCCATAATCTATTGGTTTTTCATTTCTCCCTCTGTCTTCCTTTACGAAAACCTATTCTTTGTCCACACCATTATCTCCTATTCCCTGATCCTTCCATTCTTTCCCAAGCCCTCACCTCTGCACTAACCATTCTCTCTTCTTTTTCCCATTTTGACCCCTTTGTGAACCAGTTTAATTCTATACTGTCTTACCCTCTTGAATCCTTAGCCCCCCTTATCATATCACCAATTATGCCCAACCAAGCTTCAGCCTTGGATCACTCCCACCTTTCAGCTCCATTACTCCCACATACATGCTGCTGAATAAAAATGGAGAAAATCACAGAAATGTTATATGTCTACTACAAATTTATATTATGCAACCTCAATTGGGCCCTCATTGCTGCTAGATAATCCTACCATACCTCTCTTATCGACTTACTATTTCACTAAGTTTTTGCAAACATCAAGCCAAATCTTGCCCCTTTTCAACTTTTTTGGGTTTTTTTATTTCTTTTTTTTTTCCTTTTTTCAACTCTTATATTTCATTTCTAATTTTGCCCTTTGGAGCCAAGAAGAACAAATCTAATGTCACTTCAAATTATTAGCTAGTATCTTTCCCCCTAAGTCTTCTCTTCTCCAGGATAAACTTTCCCAGTTTCTTCATCAATATTCATTTAGCAACAGTTACCCTCCTACTCTTAGTTATACTTCTGATCACCATCCAGTTTTTAAGTACCCTCAGTATGGTGGAGGCCTTATACTCAAGACCCATATCACCAATGAGATTCTTATCCCAAACCCACTAAGCTTCATAACTAGGTAGAAATACTATAACTCCCTCTTCCTGGGACTGGCTACCCTTTCTTTTCTAATAGTTTTCAGTAAGTTCCCATTTCACTGAATTATTAGGAAACTATTTGAGAAAGACAAAAATTGCTTATCATGCTTCAATCTTACCTTTTTTCTCATCTTACACTTTATTTCATTCCATGAGACACTGGCTATAATTCAGTGACACCATCTTCCTTATAGTTCCTTGAACAAGACATTCCATCTCCCAATCCTGTGCATTTTCACTGGTTCTTTCCCTATGCCTGGAAGGTTCTCCCTTCTCAATAACAACTCCTGGCTTCCCTGGATTCCATTAGGCTGGAATTAAAATCCTACCCTCTGCAATAGACGTTCCCTAGTCCTCCTAAATGCTAGCACTTTCTCTCTAAGATTACCTCCAATTTACCTTGTATATGCCTTGTATGTGCACAATTGTTTGCATTTTGTCTCCCTGAATTTGGACTGTGTTCTCCATTGAGAGCAGGGATTCTTTTTGTCTTTCTTCATGTCCCCAGCATTTAGTAAAGTGCTTGGTACAGAGGAAACATTTAATAAACATTTGCTGATGACTTCATTTTTCTTCATGAAATTCAAATGATGCAGAAACTGTGGGAGAATGTTTCATTTCTCTTCCTAACTCTTAGAACTCTGTTTGAACACCTAAAAGCCATCAACAACTAAAATGAATAAGAACCTAATAAAATGAATTCATTTTTGCCATGAGGTACATTGAAGTAACACAATCAGTCCTATCTAAAAATACTTGGCTAATTGTACTAGCATGGTGAAGCTTGCTGTACCACCCACAGTCAGGGCAGGTCTGCATGCTATTTTAGCTACAATAAGAAAGTTTATTCACCAGTTCTGGAGTATGTAAAGTTATAGAGAATTTTCACATATACCATGAAAGGTTCTATAGGTTTGAAAGAAAATTCATTAGTGGTCTATTTTAAACTTTTGTAGAACCTAAAGTCTCCATTTATTTCCTTTTTTCTTTTTTAAACTATTCACACCTTGCCTTATTAGGAAAAGTATTAGACCTCATTTAAACTGTAGCTAAAGTCTGAGCCAGTTTGGTCCAGAAAAAGAGAAAGAGAGAGAGAAACACAGAGACAGAGACAGAGAGACAGAGAGAGACAAAGAGACAGAGACAGAGAGACAGAGAGAAAGAATTGAACCAGGAGTTAGAAGACATAATGCCTCAATAGGTAAAATACAGTGGTTCAGGTTGATTAGTGATTCCCAACCTTTTTGAATATGATGACCTCTTTTAATGACAAAAATTTTCTTAACTTACCATAATAAGAGTTATACTATAAATAAATATGCATTCATTAAGAAGATATACAATGACAGAAATGTAATGTAATTTTAAATAATTTTCATTAGATAATTTTGAATTAAAATAATCTAAATTTAATTTTTAAACAATTTTAAATAAATTTATTTTAATTAATTAGTTGATTAAACTATTTGAATTGACTGAATTTTAGAATACTTTAAAATAATTTTATATGTTATTAATCACAAGTCAATGCATTTGAAAGACAGCAATACATTTGTGAAAGGCATTGTGACGTAAGTGACAGCTAGGTGTCATAGTGGATAGAGTGCCAGGACTGAAGTAGAAAAAAACTCATCTTTGTAAGTTCAAATCTGGCCTCAGACACTTAGTAGCTGTGTGACCCTGGGCAAGTCACTTAACACTGTTTGCCTCAGTTCCTCATCTGTAAAATGAACTGGAGAGGAAATGGCAAACCACTGCAGTAACTCTGCCAAGAAAGCTTCCAATGAGGTCCTGAAAAGTTGGAAACAACTGAAATGACCAAACAACAAAAATTTTAATGTAGAGCAGTGATGTCAAATTCAAATAGAAATAAGGACCAGTAAAGCATACATAAGGAAACAATGGGTCACATATTGACTTAGAAAACCATGCATATTTATATATTTCCTTTCTCATTAAGACATCAAGACAATAAAATCAGAAAGGAACTACATTTTAATATAGTTTGGGCTGCACTCAGGAGTGTTGTAACCATGCAGCAGCCTCTAGTATAGTGGATTAAAAACAGGCCTTGGAATCAAGAAGATGTGGGTTCAATCCTGTCTCTGACATACAGTCAGGTATGATTAAGGGAAAACCATTTGACCTTTCAGGGCAGCTAGGTGGTATAGTAGAAAGAGAGACTGACCTGGAGACAGGAAGACTCATATCCCTGAGTTCAAATCTAGCCTCAGACCCTTACTAGCTGTGTGACTCTGGGCAAGTCACTTAATCCTGCTCGTCTCTGTATTCTCATCTATAAAATCAGCTGGAGAAAGAAATGGCAAACCACTCCAGGATCTTTGCAGAAAATGGAGTCACAAAGAGTCACACCCAACCGAAAAAAATGAACAGCAAAATTTAACCTCTCAAGGTCTCAGGCAACTCTCTAGGATTTTAAGTAACATGCAATTGATGGTCTAGGTTGGTGGAAAAGTTCCACAAACCAATGAAATCATAGGTTTTGACTCCACCCTTCTTCCTCCCCATTCAGAATCAAATCAATAAGGATTCATTAAGCACCCACCACTTACCAGGCAGTGTGCAAAGCACTAAGAATACAAAGAAAGGCAAAGAATAATCCCTGCTCTCAGTCTAATATTATTTAGTCTACAAGAGACATGTCTACATATTTTTACACTGAGTTATTGAATGAGATGTAGACTTGACAATGACCCTGTGGTCCTTAGAACTCATGAAGACCATCTACTTAGGCATGGAAGGGTGGCAATTTGCATGAGGAAATGAAATTAATCATCTTTTAAAGTGCCTGAAACTTAATTTTTGCTTTAAGAATAATATCAAACAATTCAAGAAATAGACCATTTTTTGCAGTTCACCAATGATAAATCCTCTAACACCACAAGTGAAACTAGTGGTAAACTCAGGCTAGGGAGACAGATGGTGGCCAAAAAGCCTGAAACATTTTTTTTTGTTTTGGGGCAGACGTTTACTAAGTACCTACTACATGAAAGGCACTGTCAGTAGTCATACTCAGGTTATGTAGTCTCCAGTCTTGCATCCCAGAACTAAAACTCTTCTGGGGATTCATAGGATACAGTTTGTACTACAGCCCCAGAGATGAATCAGTTTTAGCACCAGACTGTTCCCAGAGATGTACAGAACATCCAAGGACAACAGCATAGGAAGGGAAGATGTTTCTGAGTCATAATAAGACTATCCTAGGCATCCAGAAGGAAAGCAAGCCCCATCCCAGAGCACATCCCTGAAGAGGATCCATGGGTCTACATGCCCCAGCTCATTTCCAAATTGCAGCTTCAGACTACCCTGGAGGCCCAGAGAAGGGAGAATTACCTCAGGGTCCAAGGTTGCAAGACAAGAGACAGACATATAACAGAGCCATATCAATGTCTTTCACAACAATTTACAAGGAATATCTAAGCCAAAAGGAAAGGAAAAGACAAAACTCTCCAAAGGCTATGCCTTTTATTAAAATAGCTACATTTCCATAGAACTTGAAAGTACAAGATGATTCTGTGGAAAGCCTCTCCCCTATCCCCCAAACTGACTGTGACTTCTTCTCCAAGATTACCTTCCATCTCTTCTGCATATATCTACTATGCACCTAGTTATTTACATGTTATCTGCACTGAAATGTAAGCCCTTTTAGGTTTAAGGTCTGGGTTTTGTCTTTTTTTTTTGTACCTCCTGAGCCTGGCACTTATTAAGTGCTTAATAAATACTCATTGATAATCAAAACAAAAAGTACAGGGTGACTTTAAAAAGATACTCTACAAATTTTATATAAAAGCATGGAACTCCTGGGAGTGGAAACTCCCTCTGCCAGTGCAGGTTGGTACCTTCTCTACAATTTAATCTTAAAGAGTTGGCTGGGGCACTAAGAAGTCCAGGGATTTACCCAAGATCACACAGCCACTGTGTGTCAAAGGCAGGGCTTGAAGCTGTCTTTCTGGTTTCAAGCCCAATTCTCTATCCACTATACCATGTTGCCTCTCATATTAAATGTGTGTATGTGTGTGTGTGTATGCATAATTATGTATGCATGCACATATGTATATGTATGTGTGTAATATGTGTGTATGCATGTATATACAGGTATATTGTGCATATATACACATGTGTGTATATGAGTATGTGAGTATATACGTGTATATGTATATATATATGTACACACACACACACACACATATAAAACAACCTTGTAAATAAGTGAAAAACCTCACCAGCCTATATAAATGATTCTAAATATTTCTCTTCTATAGAAGCATTATGATGGGTGAGGGGAGGCATTTCCAACCTCATCATTCAAACGAAATTGCTCTCCAAAATTATCAACAATCTCTTAATTGCCAAATCTAATGCCCTTTTCTCAATTCTCATTCTTCTTGACCTTTCTTCAACTTTTGACGCTACACTGTTGACCACCTTCTTCCCCTCAATAATTTCTTCTCTCTACATTTGCATGGCACAGTTCTATCCTGCTTCTCCTTCTATCTGTCTTGACTTCTCCTCGGTGTCATTTACTGGATCTTCATCCGTGTCCTGATTGTGTCCCCCAAGGCTCTGTCCTAACCCTCTTATCTTCTCTCTATATGCTGTTTTGCTTGGGGATCCATAATCTCCCACAAATTCAATTATCTCTATGAAGATGATCCTAATTATCATCTCGATGAAGATGATTCTCAAATCTACTTCTCTAGCCCTAACGATTTCCAGACTCACATCTTCTATTGCATATATATATAACTGATCTCATAAACATCTGAAATTCAACACATCCCAAACCAAACTCTTTATATGCTTCTCCTCTTTTCACAATTTCCCTATTACTATCAAATGTGCCACCATCCACCCCATCATACAGTCTCACAACTGAAGTGGAATCCTTCACTCTCTGTCACCCACCATTTCCAATCTGTTGCCAAGTACTGTCTATTTTACTTTTGTGAAATTTCATGTACGTCTTCCTCTCTCCTGCACACTAGCTTTAAGATGCTCCTGTCATCCCCCATTCAATAAATTTCAGTGGCTCACTCTCACCTCCAGAATCAAATAAAAAGTCTTCTGTTTGGCTTTCAAAGATCTTAAAATCCCAGTCCTCTCCTACCTTTCAATCCTTATGCCTTACTCCCTTCCATATGCTGGAGTCCTGTGACACTGGCCTCCTTGCTTCTCCTCAAACAAAACACTCCATCTCCTGACCGGCATTTTTTCTTGCTATCCCCCATGCCTGGAATTTTTTCCCTCATCTTCATTTCCTGCTCTCCCTGGCTTCCTTCAAGGCCCAACTAAAAATCCCACATTCCACAAGAATCCTTTAAACCTTTCCTGATTCCCCTAAATGCTAGTGCTTTCCCTCTGGTGATTATCTCCAGTTTATCTCAAAAACATTTTGTTAGTACATAGCTGTTTGTATGTTGTGTCCCCTTTGAGCTCTTTGAGAGCCAAGACTGTTTCTTCCCCCTTATCTTTGTATCCCTAGTGCTTAACACAGTACCTAGCACGTTATTGTCGTTCAGTCATTCAGCTCTTCATGACCCCATGGACCACAGCTGACCAATGCTGTCCATGCAGTTTTCTTGGCAAACATACTGGAGTGGTTTGCCATTTCCTTCTCCAGTGGATTAAAGTAAACAAAGGTTAAATGACTTGCCCAGGATCACATAGCTAGAAAATGTCTGAGGTCATATTTGAACTCAGGTCTTCCAACTCCAGTCCCAGCATTCCATCCACCTCACCAATTAGCTGCCTCTTACCTGGCATATAGTTAGCACTCAATACGTGTTGACTGACATATCACAAATACTCAAAAAGTGTTATGTGTCTGACTTATTTAATAAGTGATTATAAATCTACTTCATTGTGTATTGCATCTTCACTCACCTTGCAAGAATTGGTATCTATTTCTGAGGCAGAAATAATGTAATTTTAAAGTTTATTATAAAGATATTTTGCTTTTATGACCTTTAAAATTATAGCATACTTTCCTATTCATAAACTGGGCTTGTAACTCTGAGGATAGTTCTTTTATCATCCAGGGAATTCTCTTTGCTATGTTAATATCTCTATAAACAACCTGCTTCAGTGCCTACAAAGATACAGCCAGCAGCACAGAGGGAAACCCATCTATGCTTTGGTAGATAGTTTTTGTGAGTTGCTGTGACCAAAAATATTCATTACCTGAGTAAAAAACTCTAGCCATTAGTATCTCTGGCCATACCTATGTTATGGGTTGTTTATCACATAGAATGTCTATATTGGTACTGCTATATAAAGTCATTCATGTTTGATAGGGCCTGTCATAATTTGCACTAAATTATCTTTAATAACCCAGGGTCACCTGCAGTTCACAATGAGGTATCACAGTAGGACTTTAATTGAGGTATGTTTACATTTTGCTATATTATTTTTGCATGTAACATCTCTAATGTGCCTGCTAAAGGATGGGATTGTAAGATATATTTTCTGCCCAATTCATGGCACAATGAAGAAGTTAAATAATTTCTTAATAAGAAATATTGCAAAACATCCTGCAAACTAGATTGATGTTAACTCTCACTATATATACTTTAGAGAGGGTAATTAGTATATTTGTTTCATTTAGAAAGTTGCTTTATGTTAGATAGGATGGTGAGCTTGAAGTCAGGAACACCCAGATTTTAATCCTGTCTCTTCTACTTACTAGTCATGAAATAGCATGTATATCAAAATCTCTCTAAGCCTCAGTTTCTTCATCTGAAAAATGGAGATAAAACCCACAGTACTTATCTCACAGGGTAGACCTGAAGATCAATCTTCAATAACTATCTACTGGCTTGTTCCCTGCCTCCAGACTTTTGTTAGACTGATCATTGTCTTAAGAAATCCAGTGATCTCCTAATTGTTAAAAGTGATGATCTTTCCTTAATCTTCATCCTTCTTGACCTCTCCTGACTTCCAAGACTTCTCTGCAGACTTCGACACTATTGATCACCCTTTCCATCTGCAGACTATCTGCTTGGTTTTCATGATACTGCTTTCTCTCGGTTTTCAGCAAGTCTGAAACCAAGATCATCATATTTCCCAAAATCCTACCTACCTCTCTTCTGAACCTCCCTAATGCTGTTCAGACTAGACCACATCTTTCCAGGCATCTTCAATTCCTTGCTCTCACTCACTCTACATATCCTATGAGTTATTAAGTCTTGTGGTTTCTATCTCTACAACATCTCTCATGTACATCTATCTCTTTTCATTAACAGGGTTACCGTTCTAGTTCAGGCCTGGGTCACCTGCCTCCTATTTGATCTCCCTGCCTCAAACTTCTTCCTCACTCCAATACACCCTCCACACAATGGTCAAAGTGATTTTTCTATAGAGCAAATGAGAACATTTCACTCCCTGCCCTTTGCCATTCAACAAATCCAATTACTCTCTGTTACCACTAGAATAAAATATAAACTCCTCTAACATTAAAGCTCTAAACCACCTGGCCCCTTCCCACTTTCTAGTCTCCTTACACATGACTCCCCTCTGTATATTTTATGGTACAATCAGATGGGCCTGCTGAGACCAAGAGGCAATAGTGATTCATCCAGTCACACAACTAGTTAACGGAAGAGCTGATCATAGATCTTAGGTCTCTTGGTTCCCAGGAAAGTCCTCTCTCCTCTATTTCATGCTGCCTCCTAGGATTCCCCCCAAAATAGTGCTATTTCCAAATGCCGTGCCCCTAAATAAAATGCAATTGCCTTTTTGTTTCTTTAGATGAATGTCCATATTCAAAATAAATAATATCATTTCATATACTGGAAGGATGCAGAGAGTCTATTGGTTCTCTCTGTACTCTACAGAAAAAAATCAACCAGTCATTATACATAATTTTTTCCTATTGCTGATACCTATTGCTGACCTTTCAAAGTCTAATAATAGCAATGTGGCTTCATTTTTCCTCAACACTATATGATGAAATTCAGAAGCCAATAATCCAAAAGTTAATGTCAAGGATTTAGACCCAACGCATATCAGGATTATTTTAAGTAGCAATGAACAAAGCTCAAATTTCATCTCAGGGTTCCTGAGACTAGGGATAGAGAACCACATGAGAATATTTTTCCCCAGAAATTCCAGTAATCTATAATATTAGAATTATGTCAGAGATAGGTTGTGGAATTTCATAATACTTGGAATCTGTTCCTGATCATGGTAAAGTTTGTAAGCATTTTTAAAAAGTGCTGGGGGGATCACTAGAAGCCACTCCAGTCTTATTCTGGTTGCCTTATACTGGCAAGGAGGTAACTCAAAGGTGATTCTCAAAGATTATGCCAATAACATGTAAGCCCTGTTAGGTCCTACTAAGCTGACAGAGCTTCAACTATAAGCCTGACAAGGGCACTATATATCCGTCATCCAGGAGCCTACCTAAATTTAAAGGAAAGGTTGGCTAACAGGGGAGGAAATTTGTTGAGTCATTGTAACTCATGAAGTCCACCAATCCAGGCACAGAGCATTGTAAAACTACCCTCACCAATGATGCCATAGAGGTTTGAATTAATCAACATGTATCTATGTGAAGCCTAGCTTTCTACTGTTGCAGTGGTGTAAAGCATACCAATGGTTAGACTGTAGGTAATTATCTGATGAATTTGATTAGGTTATAGACTAAGTCTGGACAATTTAGGGGAAAGCAACTTTTCACAAAATTCTAGAGCAAATAGGGACCTTAAGATTCAAATTCAGTTATTTTAAAGATAAGGAAAGAGGCCCAGAGGGTTTAGGTGACTTAGTCATGGTCATAGAACCTCTTAGTCGTAAATTATCTCACAAATCAAATAGTCCATGCTGTACCTCAACAAAGATCTCATGCTAAGCAATCCAAAGAAAAGGATTGAGAGAAGTGGTCAACCTTTGCTTGAATTTCCCTCGTGAGGGGGAACTCACAACCTTCAGAGGCAGTGCTTTTGGAAAGTTCTAATTATTACTATAGAGGGCAGTTAGGTGGCACAGTGGATAGAGTGTCAAACTTGGAGTCAGAAAGACGCATCTTCCTGATTTCAAATCTGACCTTGGATACTTACTAGCTGTGTCACACTGGACAAGTCACTTAACCCTGTTTGCCTCAGTTTTCTCACCTGTAAAATGAGCTGGAGAAAGCAATGGCAAACCATTCCAGTATGTTTGCCAGGAAAACCCCAAATGGAGTCACAAACAGTTAGACACAACTGAAGAGAATAAATAACAACAACAACACAAATTGTTTCTATGTGCATACAAATGTTGGGATTCCTTATCAGACTGTAGGCAACTAGAAAAGGGTCTGTCTTTGAGTATATAATGACCCAGAATTACTGATTTAAGATTCTAAGTGATGATACATAGAAAAGAGAGACTTTAGAAAGTCAGAAATACTGACCACTGTTGACATTTTATTTGACTCTACATGAGCCTACAGACCAGCATGTCTGATATTTATACAATATAATATAATATGATATGATATGATATGATATGATATGATATGATGTGATGTGATGTGATGTGATGTGATGTGATGTAATGTAATGTAATGTAATGTAATATAATATAATATAATATAATATAATATAATATAATATAATATAATATAATATAATATAATATAATATAATATAATATAATATAATATAATAAATATAATATAATATAATTGGACAGCTAGGTGGCCCAGTGGATAGAGTACAGGGTCTGGAGTCAAGAAGACTCATCTTCCTGAGTTCAAATCTGCCCTCAGACACATACTAGTCATGTGACTCTGGGCAAGTCATTTAACCCTGTTTGCCTCAGTTTCCTCATCTGTAAACTGAACTGGAAAAGGAAGTGGCAAACCACTCCAGTATCTTCACCAAGAAAGTCACAAATGGGGTCACAGAGTCAGATACAACTGAAAGCGACTAAACAATAACAATATAATCTCCTAAAGGGCAAGGACTGATCATTCTATTCCTAGTGTACACTCTAGTACACTATCTAACACATAGTAGGTATTCAGTAAGTGCTTTTTGAATAAGTTGATAAGCTTCATTTATAGTAAAGAATTGAGACACAAAGAGATCATACCCAAGGATATATAGACAATCATTCCATACAGTTTGGGTTAGTCACTCTAGTCTATACTAAAGCAAAGTTAAGAACCACAAAGCTTTACAAAAACCAACAGAAGCAAAGGCAGGTGGAAATTAAAATGTGAAATTTAAACCAGCTTTTTGGATTTTGCTCAATTTGTGGGCAAAAGCTTGACACACTTTTGTTTAACTTAAAATGAATTATTGTCTTCTCTTTGGAAACTGAAGGATGTAATAAGACAGCTTTGTAAGCTCTGGAGAGAAAAGAACTTCCTTCTGTTTCCGTCCAAAATTCTATAGAAGGTTTCTGGGCTCCTAGCTATAGAGTGATCAAGAAAAAAAAAAGCATTCCCAATGTCCTTATTTTCAGTGTATACAAATGGCAGTTTGGGGACACTCTAAGGAAATGGGGGAGGGGGGCATTCCCTGAATCAGTAGGGCTTTAAGCTCACTATTTCTGTTCACATTTTTCAGTGTATACCCTCAGACTAGGTTTGAAAGTGCTAGGCTTTCATAATAAGAGTTATTATGCAAGCCACACATTCACACAAGAAGAAAGACATTCTCTCTCAGCCATGAGAAAATTCAGAAGGTAATCTTAATCTAAGATAAACATAATCTACCCAATCAGGTTAGCTAGGGACAAAATGTGGCACCTAGGCACCTGAGAATCCTGCCATGAGGAGCAATGCTGTTCAAACCAACTCTATGTGATGAAGCAGGAATCCAAATTAATTCACAATAATCCGCAAAGTAGACAACCTAGATTGATTTATAAATGTTTAGAAAAAAAGTGAGGAGTGGTGCATGAGCACTAAGAAAAGAAAGAAGTGATCACTGGGAGTGAATATGGGTTCACTGAGAACCAATACAGCTAAACTGAACCTTATTTTTATGAGGTTACTAGACTGGTCCCCAAGTGTAGTGAATAAAGGGCCAACCTTTTCAGAAAAACCTAGGTTTAAGTTCTTTTTCTAATGCATAGGAGATGTGTGGTCATTACTTAACCTCTCGGTGTTCCAAAGCAACTCTAAGATGAGAAATTAAAGAGAAATTGTTACTGTGCATAAGGAGAAGCATATTACTGAATTGTACCAAAATAAAAAAAAATAAAACTAGTCTGATTTAGACATAGTATATGTTCATTTCTGCAAGGCATTTTATGTAGCATTTTATGATGTCCTTATATAAGAGATAGAAAAGTAGTAGTTGTGGTGGTAGCAGTAGTAGTAGTGGTGGTGGTGGTGGTGGTGGTGGTAGTAGTAGTAGTAGTAGTAGCAGTAGTAGTAGTAGTAGCAGTAGTAGTAGTAGTAGTAGTAGTAGTAGTAGTAGTAATAGCTAACATTTACATATCGCTTCACAGCTTGGGAAATACTTTACAAATATTATCTCTTTTTATCCTGAAAACAACCCATGGAGGCAGGTATTAGTTATTATTACCCCCATTTTAAAGATGAGGAAACTGAGATAAACAGAGATTAAGTGATTTGCCTAAGGTCACAAAGCTAGTCAGTGTCTGCGGCTGGATTTGAATTCAAGTCTTCTTGACTCCAGATTTAGCCCTCTTAATATTGTGCCACCTAACTGTGAACTGGATCATAGTACAATTAAGCAAAGTCAGAAGACTGAAATAAGTACAACCAAATACTACTAACTAATGGTATGATGTCAGTGCAATGGAAATTCTTTTTAAACCCATTCTACTAGGAATTAGGAAATTATGTTCTAATACTATATCTAGACCTAAGAGTCAAAATTTCTCAAGAGAAGGTGGAGGAGAGAAGTCTGCCAAGATGACCTTTAAAATTCCTACCAATTCAAAGATTCTACAATTTCCAGTATGGAAAATTAAGAGTGGACTAAAATTAAAGACCATCTGAACAGATGTTTATATTACTATTGTTGGTTTTAGCTCCTCAAAGGAAGGGATTGTATCATTTATGCTCACTCTCATTGAGTAGCACCAATCGCAGTAGTGGAAATAGACATTTAATACATGATTGTGATGACTCACACAAGTAATTTTATGGCATTATTTTATTTTTTTTTAGGCATTTTTTTTTATTTTAGGCATTATGATTCCTTTGGTATGGTTTCTAAGTCTTTACCAAATAGAGACATGGAGAAAGTAATTAAAGGAAATATCCCAAGAGTCAAATATAGGTTTCCCTATGTGGATGATTAAGTATTTCCAGTTTAATTTTTTGTTGTTTATGTCTGACTCTGTTACCCCATTTGGGGTTTTCTTGGCAAAGATACTGGAGTGGTTTGCCATTTCCTTCTCTAGCTCATTCCACAGATGAGGAAACTGAGGCAGACAGGGTTAAGTGACTTGCTCAGGGTCACACAGCTAGTATGCGACTGAGGCCAGATTTAAAATCAGGAAGATGAGCTCTGTCCTGGCACTCTATCAGCTGTGCCACCTAGCTGCCCCATCCTTTCTGAGATATGGAAGCTACCTCATCACCAAAATTTTAAAACAATGTAACAGAAAAATTAATCACTATAAATCTCCTGTTTTCTGAAGCCTGTGTAAATGAATATGAGAGAGAACATACAGTGCTCTGTATACAACACGCAACCTGGCAGTTGGAAAATTGGGGGGTGTTATGCCAAATCTTGCTTTATATTTACTTGAGCTACAGTTAGTCTTATTTCCCCACCCTTCAGTTTCTTCATCTGTACAATAAAAATGTGACTATTTAATCCCTCATTAATCAGAAAATGTTTAAACTAGAAAAGATCTTTGAGATTATTAGTAGTAGGAAAATTACATTACAATAAATATTAATAACTGACATTTATATACCAACTTAAAGTTTGAGAGCTACATGATTATTGGCACCTGGCCCACTAACAATCACGTATGGGTCAGACCTTAGTCTCCAAAGAATATGAGCAATATTCTAGTGGACTCCAGACAAGCCATCCCTCATTCTCCAAACTATGCCACTATGGTTCACCTGAGGCCCCCTCTCCCATTGGTGAGTTCTTCCCAGAACCAGCATTTTGGGAAAGCGCTGCAGACCAGCCATCCCTCATTCTCTAGACCATGCCACCATTCCCCTGTGGTTATGTTCATCCTCCTGCCACACCCACACCCCCCCCCCCCACACACACTCTTTTAGCTTCATTTTTATATATTGTCTTCCCCCATTAGAACATGAATTATCTGAAGACAGGGACCATCTCTCCTGCTTTTATTTATATCCCCAGTACATAACACAAAGCTTTGGTATTGTAAGCTTACTACTGACTGACTGAAAAATAACTTACTTCTTTATTTCTTTTGCTTCTCACAACAACCCTATGAGGTAAGTATTGCAGGTATAATTGCCCCTGTTTTATAGATAAGGAAGCTGAAGTTCAGAAATGTGTAGTGATTTGCCCAGGTTCATACAGGTAGTACCAGAGGGATTATTGATTTCAGCTCCTCCCTTCTGCAGATCCAATTCAACAAATATATTAAGCACTTTCTATTTTCATGATGCTGGGAATACTGAGACAAAAACAAATAAGTACATGCCCTGATAGTGCTTACCTTCTCCTGGAGGATACACTAGTCAGTAAGTCAGTCAATAAACATTAAATCAGGCATTATGCTAAGCACTGGGGAAACAAAAAGAGGCAAAAGACAGTCCCTTCCCTCAAGGAGCTTACCATCTAATGAGGGAGACAACATGCAGACAAATATATATGAAGCAAGTTATCTCCAGGATAAATAGGAAACAATTAATAGGGGGAAGGGACTAGAATTAAGGAGGTTGGGAAAGGCTTCCCAAAAAAGATGGGATTTTACTCCAGACTTCAAAGAAGCCAAGGAAGTCAGTAAGTGGAGTTGAGGAAGGACAGCGTCCCAGGCATGGAGGACAGCTAGAGAAAATGCCCCAAGCCAAGAGACAGAGTGGTTTGTGGAAAAGCCAGGAGGCCAGTGTCACTGGATTGAAGAGTATAAGACTAGAAAGGTAGGGAGGGGGCTAGGCTCTGAAGGTTTTTGAATGCCAAACAGAGGGTTTTGTATTTGATCCTGGAGGCAATAAGAAGCCACAGGAGTTTATTGAGTGGGGAGTTGGGATGGAGGGGGGTCATCACATAGTTAGGCCTATGCTTCAGGAAAATCACTTTGTGGCTGAACTGAGGATGGATTGGAGTGGGAAGAGACTACCTATATTTATCTGTACGTTTGCATATGTATATATACATACACATATACATGTGTGTTGTGAATATATATGTATATATACATATGTATATTGTGTAGGTACATATGTGTGTATATTATATACATATATGTGTATGTATCTCACAGATGGGTGTCACTGTAGAGAATTTGGTCACGGGGTATTCAATCCTTTCTCTCCTTCTTCCTTGCTTAATGGTAGCAGATCTGAATCCTTCCTAGTCCTTTCCTATATTCTCCCTGGGGGATGCCTCAGGATATGATCTTTTCTCTACTTATTACTGAGTCTTCCTTACCCCTTTTCTCTTTAAGAATTTATCCTTATCCTGTTACAACAATTAACTAACTTTTAGAAATGTAATGGCTCTCTGCTCTACTTGGTCCTTTTATCTATTTTATAGTTTATATCTATCAATCAACCATCAAGTATTTAATAAATTGCCTTCTATGTATCTCATAAGATTCAGGTGATACTCAGAATGAGCTGACATCCTAATGCAAGAGACAAATGTGAATAAATATATATATATACATATATATTATATATATATACAGTATAAATGTAAATTTAATAAAACAAACATATACAAAGTCATTAAATACAAAGTAGTTTGAGAAGATTGGGATAGCAAAAGAAAGACTTTCTGCACAAGACAGTGTCTGAGCTTTATCTTAAATGAAGAAAAAGCTTCTAAGAGACTGAGATGAGGCTGGAGTGGCTTCCAGCTATGAGTGATAGCCACTAGAAATGGGTGGGGTCTGGAGACTGAGTGTTGTTTCCGTAGGAAAAGGAGAAGGCCAATCTGACTGGATCTCAGGGTATGGGAGGAGGAGTAATGTCCATTGAAGTTGGAATGATAAGTTGGGAGAGCTGCATTGGACTTCAAAAGTTAAAGGGAGAAATTTATATTCTATCTTAAAATCAATGGGAAGCCACTAGAGTTGACCAAATAAGGAGTCACATGGTCAGATCTGTGCTAAAAGAAAATTATTTTGTCAACAATGAATTAGAATGGTTTGGAGACTTGAGGCAAGGAGACCAATTAGAAAGTTGTAAAAATAATATGAAGGTAGCTATCTGGAAGATAGTGGAAAGGAGTCAGATGAGAGCGATATTTCGAAGGTAAGAAAACAGCAAGATTTGGCAAATGATTGGATATGTGGAGTTAGGGATAATGTAGAGTTCAGAATAATACCAAATATGGAATTTGAGACATTGCAAGTATGGTAGTGCCTTCAACATAAAAAGTACCTTTGGAAGAAGGGAGGGTTTATGGGGAAAGATTAAGAATTCAGTTTTAGATATGTTACTTTTAAGTTGTCTCTGGGATATCAGGTTTGAATGTCTATTAGGCAATTGGCTATATATGACTAAAGCTCTGGGTAAGTATCTGGGATAGATACATAGATTTAGGAGTCATCTACATAGAGATGATAATTAAATCCAAGATAGATCATGAGATTATTAAGAGATAGAGTATAAATGTAGAAGAGGACCCAGAACAGAACCTTGGGGAACAAACAGAATTGGAAGGCATAATATTGTTGGCAAGATTCAGAAGTATCAATTAGCTAGGTAGAAAGAAAATCAGGAAAGAGTAGTATCATGAAAACCCAAAGAGGAGAGAGTATTCAGCAAGAGAAAACCAGTTAACAACAATGTCAAATGCAGCAGAAAGGTCAAGAAGGAATAGAACTGAGACAAGATCATCAGATTTGTCAGCAAAAAGATGATTGATAACTTTGAAGAAAGCAGTTTCAATTGAGTGAGGTCAGAATCCAGATTGCAAAGGGTTGAGCAGTGAATGAGAAGAAAGCCTGTTGAGACAGTTAGTTTAGACAACTTCTTCAAAGAGTTTGGCTGTCCTGGAAAGACTTATATGAACTGATACAAAGTGAAATGAACAGAATCAAGAGAACACTGTATACAGTAACAACAACACTGTATGATGATCTATTTTGAGTAACTTAGGTATTCTCAGCAACACAATGGTCCAAGACTATTCTGAAGGACTTATGATAAAAAATGTTATCCACCACCAGAGAAAGAACTGATGCAGTATGAATGCAGATCGAAGCATACTTTTTCTCCATTTTTCTTGGTTTTTTTTGTCTGTTTGCTTTCACAACATGACAAAATGTAAATATGTTTTATATAACTGCACATGTATAACCTGTGTCAAATTTCATGCCTTCTCAATTGGCGGGGAGGATGGATAAGAGGCACAGAGAATTTGGAACTCAAAAATTAAAAAAAAAACAAAAGTTAATGTAATTTACATGTAATTGGAGAAAATAAAATATTAAAATTTTAAAAAGATAAAGAGTTTGGCTGAGAAAGGGAGAAAAGATATAGAATAATAGCCTGAGGGTATGGAAAGGTCTAATGAAGATTTTTGTTTAAGGGAGAGACTTGAGCATACATGAAAACAGTAAGGAAGGAAGGGTAGGGAAAGAGAGAGGGACAGAGGGAGGGGGAGAGAGAGAGAGAGAGATTGAAGATTTGAGAAAATAGATGATGACTAAAGATGTAAATTGCCAGAGAAAATGGGACAGAGAGGATCAAAGGTATCTGCAGAGGGGCTGACTTCCACAAGGTGAAGAGCCATCTCTTTGTCAGAGGTTGGAGAAAAGGAGACGTTGAGAACTTCAAGCAAGAAAAAAAGATTTGAAATACCTTCTGTGGAAACAAAGATAAGGAATGAATTAGGGAAAAATACAAGGACTGCCTTGCTTTAGCAAAGGTCCAATTAAGGTTAGATGAGATGTATTTGTAGTGTAACCAATCAGAAAGCTTGTGAGATTTCTCAAGCTTTGTTCAGCAGCTTATTAGTAGGAGCTGAAGAGGAGAATGGTGGGAATAATCCAGGACTGAGATTTGGCAAGAGAAAAGTGGTGAAAGGACAAAGGATCCAAGAGCAGAGGGTGGCATGAAGGTCCTTTTTCACTTCATTTCTTAAAAATTATTTTTGTGTATAATTTTATTTGTTCAATTAACAAAAATCTATTTTCTTTCCCCTTTCTACTCCCCCACTGAAAAGAAAAAAGAAAAAGAGAAATCAAACACTTGTGACATTTGCATAGTCATACAAAATAAATCCTCACATTGGTCACAGGAGAGCATACAACCAAAATGGCTAACTACTGAGTTGAATTCGGAAGGATAGAAAAGGCATGTCACAGAAAGAATATGGCCTGAGAAGATACTAGAGGGTAAAAGAGTTGGAGGATTTGATAAGGGAGAAGAATACGTATAGGAGGGGGGTAGGAGAGGTAGAAAGATAGAAAGTTATGGTCAAATAGGGGAATATCTGAGTTTCTAATTAGGAAAGTGGAACACTTTGGGGTAATGGTGAGATCTAGTGTGTGATGAATCCTATGTAATAACTCATGTAGAGTGAAATAGTAGGTCATGAGACTAAAAAATGTTGAGGAAATAGAAGGTTAAGGTATTTGAGGGAATATCTGCATAGTCCCTTAGTATAAGAGAAGGAATTGAGAAGAAGAGAAAGATGATGAGTCAGATTCTGAATTCCTTAAGAAAGGAAGGAGAATGACCCTTGGGATTCATGAATGGAAAAATTTAATTTAGTGGATTTCAAAAGATGAAAGGTCACTGAATGAAGGAGGTAAATGGAAAGACTAGAAGTGGCAGTGAGGAAAGGGAGTATTCCAGCTCCCTCTCTAGGACCAGTTTGATGGGGAAGGGAAGGCGAGAGAAAGTACAGACAATGCTGGAGAGGATATCTGGGGATATAATGTAGTCAGAAAGGAAACATGTCTGAGTGAAGGCTAATAAATGACTTTGACAGGAAGAG
This sequence comes from Vombatus ursinus, assembly GCF_900497805.2. Classification (NCBI taxonomy): domain Eukaryota; kingdom Metazoa; phylum Chordata; class Mammalia; order Diprotodontia; family Vombatidae; genus Vombatus; species Vombatus ursinus. The sequence continues at coordinate 68,407,608 of NW_020954590.1, read as the reverse complement.
ATCTAGTATGAAGGAGAGTTTGTTCACTGTGGATAACATATTATTAATACAATCACAATAGCTCAGAGCCACCAGTTAGGAAAAGTCCTAGACTCAGACTGAGGTTTGGTTCTCTGCCTTAATTAAAATTTTTATGTATCTCTAACCTTTGATCTCTTTATGTTTGAAGCAAAAACCAGGTTGCAGGGACCATTTTGGTAAAAGAAGTATGTAGAATATACTGCAATGCAAAGGAGGGGAAGTTGAGGAAAGAGCTAACCTTTTGTTTTGAAACTTCCATCAATCCCTGAAGAGGTGAATATAGCCAGAAGTTTCCTCCCAAATCCTTTCCTCTAATATGCCTGTGGGGGTCTGATAACCCTTCTTCATGGATCCCTTTCTGCTGAATTTCAGCCATCTGTTCACTTTCTCCATTCAGTCTCAGGAAGAAGTAGGTAGATAGCTGGGTCTGCGGTCAGGAAGACCCTTACTAGCTATTTGACCATGAGCAAATCACTTCTCCTCTGTCTGCCTCAGTTTCCTCAACTGTAAAATGAGGATAATAATAGCACCTACCTTACAGGACTGTTGTGAAGATCATACGAGATAGTTGTTTTTTTTTTAATAGCACAGTGCCTGGAACATAGCTATTTAATAAATGTTTATTTCTTTCATTACTTCCTTCCTTCACTCCTTCCTTTCCTCCCTCCTTCCTTCTTTCCTTCTTTTTTTTGTTTCTTCTTTTACTTGTTGCCACGGTACCTCCAATTCTTTTTGGGTCAGCTTGTTAAATCCCAGGCAGAGCTGGGGAAAGTATCTCTTCACTGATGATGCTGCTGCTGCTGCTGCTGCTGCTGCTGCTACTGCCTTTTTTACAATCCCCACTCCTTCCTCTGAGTTCATCCCTTTTTCAGATTCTTTTTTGACAACTCCTGGGTGTGTCTTCAGTTCAATAATTTGAATAGTTCCAAATAGCTGTCAGGGCTAAGAGGGTGTATGTGTGTGTGTGTGTGTGTATGTGTGTGTGTTCCTCTATAAAGCTAAATATCTCAGTACAATGATCAGTTCTCAAATCCCTATTACATTCATATCTATATGCATATCATCCAGAGATTGATACCTAAGGGCACTCTCTTATGGATTCCATGAAGAGTATAGAAGAACACCAAGGCCAGGAATTGAAAGGTTCCCCTTAGCCACGTGTATTCTTGATACATGAACATCATTCCTATTGTACTTTGAGTTTGAGCCCTGTCTCCTTAGATGACTAGTATTTGGGGAGAGGGTCGGTGCAAGGGAGAATGTCCTCCCATGTTAGCAAGAATGTTTTCTAACTACAAGTCTTGCTATACTTTCTCAGTAAATACCCAGCCAATATCCAACCACAGTGAAACTATCTTCAGCTCATTCAAGCCCTGAGAAACTCTAAACATTTGCCTCTTGGGAACTGGGATAGGAAGAGATAAGATAAGCTACCAGTAGGGGTGACCCATCCACAAGTCGCTAGGTTACCTCTTTCTAAGTGTATATTATTTTCCATTCGTCTGTTCATGAAGCATGGAAACTATTGAAAATTTTTAAAAATTAGAGGAAACCTTGGTTCTGGAGACTGCTGGCTCTAATGCCAACCTTCCTCTTACTGAACCCCTCACCAAAAAAAGGTAGGGCTGGGGGCCTATCAACTTGAAAATCTTGGCAAACTCCTTCAATTTTATCCCTTATCTTTTTCAAATGTCAGGGGTTGGCAGAGAAGGATTTAAAAGGCTGAGGTGGTGTTCCTGGCTTTTCCATTACACATGCTGTCTGCAATTACACATGTCTGTGTGCCTTTAGGCAAAGCACTTGATTTTCCCTAACTCTAACCTTAAATTTAGTTCCTTTCCCTCTCTGTAAACTAGGGATAAAAATTCCTACCTAACTCACAAAGTTGCAGTGAGAATCAAATGGGATGATGAATCCTAAAACGCCTTATAGACTGCTATACAAATGTAAAGAGGGTTGTAAAATGTCTATAAGGATACCATTATTGTTGTTCCAGGAGTTGCAGAATCAACTAGCTATAGCTTAAAGGGACCTCAGAGGCTATCTCGCTCTCTCATTTTACATGGGTAGAAACTGTCCCTTTATGGTTGATCTCTTATGCAATTCCCTTTAGTGCAGGATGATAGGATTTAGGATCATTGATTTCAAGTTGGATTTCTAATTTTGATCAGAATTCATCTGGTCCAATTCCCTCATTTTAAAGAGAAGAAAACTCATACCCATGAACTTGACCAAGGTCACACAGCAAGTAAGTGGCAGACCCAGAACCCAAATCCTTGTACTTTAAATCCAGTACTCTCCATGGCACCCTCACTGCCTCCTTTCTTAAGTTCAATTTTCTATCTTGAAAATCCTTAGTTTTAGAAAGTAATTAACAAAAAGAGAAGCATGCAAGACATAAAACACTACATCCTCCACACTACTTCATGCTTTTCTCTTATAAAGCACAGTTAGGGATAACAAATAGCAGGTGAATGAATCATGTGGCACAAACAGCTAGCATACCCACAGGATAGGAAAACTTGCAAAAAGAAAAAAATATTCTAAATTGAAAATTCTAGTTGCCTGAATACAAACTGGAATGAATGAACCAGAAAGAAAAATTCAGAGCTGGAATTTTCCTTAGAAATTGGTTAAGAACAAGGAGGAGGAGAGGAGGCTTAAAGAATTGTTTTTACAGGGAGGGAAAAAAAAGAATGGGAAAAGCAATGGGCAAAAATAGGTCATAATCATGGCCACAAAATTCATCAAACTGATGGCTAAACAAGGGCAGTTGACCCATACATAGATTTCCACTGACCCCCTTAACCCAAGCCAAGAAGTCTTTCTAAGGTGATGACTGAGCAAGAGATAATTATGAGGCAAGAAATGCCTACTCCACATTCATATCTTCTCATTTTATTGGATGCTTTTGGAGCCCCTTGGAGACCAGGATATGAAAAGAATAGCATGACAGAAAAGGGGTGGGAAGAAAAGTAGTCTTGGAATAAAGCCAAACAATGTGGAAGTAATTGAGACTTGCCAGGATAATTTCCATAATCGTTTTTGGATTCACAATAGCTGGAGAGTGTGCCATAGATCCCCATTTATTGGGGTTCTGGGGTTACAGTGTTTTCATAGAAGAAAGCTGTCCCATTGCCTTTTCTGATTTTCATGCAGCCTTTATTAAGGGGTTCGCTGGTATGGTGTCTAAGGCTAACAGACTGATTCTTTCAACAGCTTATGACAGAAAAGCTCTGGTCTTCTGTAGTGGTTTCTATTTATTTTGTTCATTATTCCTTTAATAATTTTGTCTGTTATCTTGTACAAAAATGGGTTCAATAAATCAGTTCAACAGCAGTTAAAGAAACATTTTCAAACTGAAGAACTAGGCACAAAACGGTGCAAATATCAATGAGGCGTTTTAAGTAAAAATTACAATGCAAGCAATAAACCCTTCTGCTATGTGATAGCTGAACAAAATTAATTGCTTTTTCCGCCATTCCCTAGGACAATTTGCTACCATTTCAACAAACACAGATGTATAATATGCTGTATACTAATTCATACTAACTCATAATGAAGTGCAAATGTACTAGGTACATGCTTTATCTCCAAAGATGTTATAATCAGTTCAATAAATTCCATTCACCAATCATTTGTGTTCCTAATATGTGCAGAATCCTCCACTGAAATTCTCTGATGAGGAATTCTGGCATGGAGGTGACTGTGGAGTCTGATAGGCTAGGTCAGTGGAGTATAAGGTGTGGCAGGTTGTCTGAACCTGGAAAAGCTTGGGGTTCAAGCTTAGGGTATAGAGTCTTAAACTCCATAACTGCCTACTCCAGTAAAACTTACAGTTATCAGACCTGCCTAGGTAAGTCACTGAACCCACAAGTATATATTAAGTACCTACTACATCCAGGCCCTCTTTTAGGTCCTAGAGACACAAAGACAAAAATGAATCATTTTTTGCCCTCAAGAAGGTTAAATTCTATCAGGAGAGACAATAGTATATACAAAAATAGATACAAAAATAAATCCAAGGTCATTTTCCTGGGGAAGTGTTTTCTCCTGGTGGAGAATCAAGAAAGGTCTCATACAGAAGATGGAGCCTGAATTAGAGGGACTCACCATCAGAAGGAAGTAGGGAATGAATCTGTGGGTGTCCCTACAAGAAAGTATTCTAGGCACTGAATGGAAGAAATAAGAGTGTGGAGAGTTGTGAGTAAAACCCATCTAAACAAAAAGCTTCTATTTCCACAGGAGGCCCATGCTTCCATTTTTAAGTCCAGCTTCATGGCAGAAGGGTTCTTTGAAACTGAACTGTTCTGAGACTACATTTCAGGGAAATGTTCCATGTTCCCTGACTTGGGGATGGGAGCTGGGGGTGGCTTCCTGATGTCTGTTTCTTGTTCTGCCTTAATGACTCTCCTGGAAAGCGCAAATGTTTGGGAAGTGGGGGTGAGGAAGAAGAAGGTCACTGAAAGAATTTTCCAGAGCTAAGGCAAAAAAAAGCCTGTCTGGCTATGGGGCATGGCTAATCCTCTAAAAGAAGTCCCTGAAAAGTGAGAAAAATAATTCATCCAGTTTTTAAGTTGATGTGGGGGAGGGGGGAAATATCGAATAGCTTTCCACATCACTTCAAATATCGTTTATAAGGGCTGAGAGAGGAAGATAATGAGATGATCCAGGAGGGCAATGGTGAGATGAATTTAATTCCACCCCATTGGTGTTCAGATCCTCACAACCACTGGAGCAGGTGGGGCATGAGGAGTATGTATATAAGCAGCAGTGATCAGAGGCTGCAGTCAAGAGAAAGGGCCATGCTTTATTAAGGTGAGTGAAAAGAGGGCAGAATGTCATCAGACTTTCCTTGCTGGGGACCTGCCTTTCAGTCCATTCCCGGAGTGATGAGCAAGCTGTCAGGAGAAGCAATGAGGGGTCCAGGCCAATGGCAGGTCAACTGAACAGAGAAGCGTAGGCTGTCAGAATTCCTGTCTGCACCATGGGTTCTCCCAAGTCCATGTCTTGAGTTTCAAGGATCCAGAGTTCCTGAATTCTTCACCTAATGACTAGATGCCACGAGTCAAAATGATGTCATTCCCATATGCCTTTGTGTTTTTACAGGTGGAAGAGGACATTAAAATGTATTTGGGGGTACATTTAGCTTTGCCTGTAATACTGTTTGGGGCAGCCTGAGTCTGAGGGAAGCTGTACAAATGCAGGTGCGTGGTAATTGTTTTGTTATGTATTATTTTTGTTCCTTTTAAGGGTTCTAGGCAAAAACTAAAAACGCTATACAGTTAAGCACATCCCCCATTCACTTGGCCAACAACTTTATTATGCCAAGGTCACTGGTCCAGGGCTCAGTTAAATATTATACATTGGGGAGAGGGAGGAGCTTTTTAGTGGGTGGTGGCTCCAGAGCAAATTTTGATTGGATAAATACATGATAAACACACCCCTTAGACTAAAGGAGTCAGACCACCTAGAGAAAGGTGGATATGGAGTATGAAAGGTCACCCACTCTCTAAGAACCACAGAGCATTTAGTCTTTCTACCTTCTCAGTGGAGTGAAGCATGTAACTAGCAGTCTGAACATGGACTTCTCAGGACCTGGTCCCTTTTGGTGACTAGTTACACCATCTGGTATTTCAATATGCATATAATTTTTAAGCTGGAAGGCACCTTAGATGTTATCTAGTGCAACCATCTCATTTTGCAAACATATTTACACACTTTTTTCATTTATCTAGCCTTTAACATTTCCTCACAATGATCCTTGAAAGTTGTGTATATATTATTATCTCCATTTTACAGATGAGAAACTGAGGCTCCAAGAGGCTAAATGACTTTTCCAGGGTAACAACCACTAAAAATCTGAGTTTCTGGGTTTTACTCCACTATGTTTTCCACTATATGATTATTGCTCAAAGTCACATACCTAGTTGACAACATTAGGATGAGAAGAGTCAAAGGGATGAGATAGTTTTAGGTATGCTTAGAAAACCATCCTTAAAATGAACCTGAGTCTCCTAACTTTTCTGAGGCACAGCTCCTCCCAGATCTGCTTTTTCCTGTGTCCTTCCTTCATTCGTTCTCTCTCTCCTCCCTGAAAAACTCCCACTCTTAAGGAAATTTTAAGGCAATTGACCTAAAACGGGACTACTACCTGTTCATGGCTAATCCAAAGTCAGGGACCTAATTTTAAAGTCTATGCCCACCCAACAATTTTTTTAAAGGTACTAACCTCTAATACCCTATGTCCAAAGCAAATCTTTGAAAACCACCCTGGGCCGCTCTCTTCTTCCATCTCCTCCCACCACTTTAGGGACTGATTAAGCAGCATTTATACCTATGATGCCCACACATAACTATGCCTTTATTCCTTCACTCCATTTTATTAGAATTGGAGCAGATAACCAAAAGGAGTGGGGAGAGAAAACGGCTTAGGGCAAATAACAAAGTACAATTGGATACACTTATCTCATATAAACACAGCTTTAATTAGCTGAATCATTTCTTAAGCAATTGTAAGGAAAGTATGTAATAGATCTTAAAGTCTTATATGTTTTGTCCAATCTGGCAAAGTTTATCTGAAACCTGAAATCATCTGCAGTAACCACTTTCAAAATACGGCCAGTTCCCTAAACCAAATTACTTCTGACTCCACAGTAGCATTGGCCCATGAAATAAACTTCTACCAGAAACCTAAGTTCCCAGCAGCAATTATCTGTAATGGTCTCAAAAGCTAGTATGCTATTTGAACAGATGTCTCAAGAAAATGACCAAGGGTGAGGCCCATGAGGCCTATGAAGAACGCAGCATAGTAAAGTGGAATCTTGCCTCTGCTACTACATATTTGACCTTGGGAAAGCATTTGACCCCTCTGGACCTCAGTTTCCTTATCTGTAAAATGAGAGTATTGAACAAGATGGCCTCTAAGGTGCCATCCAGCTCTAAAAATATGATCCTAGATCCTAGATTTGAAGTGATGTGGAAAAAACTATCTCATCCCTTTGACTCTTCTCATCCTAATGTTGTCAACTAGGTATGTGACTTTGAGCAATAATCATATAGTGGAAAACATAGTGGAGTAAGACCCAGAAACTCAGATTTTTAGTGGTTGTTACCCTGGAAAAGTCATTTAGCCTCTTGGAGCCTCAGTTTCTCATCTGTAAAATGGAGATAATAATATATACACAACTTTCAAGGATCATTGTGAGGAAATGTTAAAATGTTAAATAAAGGAACAGTCTTGTGTGTTCAACTCCTAATAGAAGCCATTGCTCACAAGTGCTTTAGAGCCATCATTAAACACAAAATATAGCGGCAATGCCATTGGTCAACTACCACCACATTCTCATTCACCCCACCCCCATCCTCAGGATCAGACACAAGCTGGTGGAGTCACTTTGGGTTAAAAGTCTCTACCATGGGCCAGAGTTGAGCCCTGTCACTCATTTACATCCTTTCCCCACGGGGCAGCAATGACCCCTTTGATTTGGCCCTAGTGAGGAAGTTAAAAAGGACTTGACTCAGAGAGTCCTTCTGCAAAGTGGAAATCAAACCCCTTTGTTAGTCTTCAAAAACTCTAGGCGTAGGCAGACAAACATAACAGGAAGGCACTGAGCACATTCATAACTCCGGAAGCAAACAGAAAGCAGCAGCAAACAGATCTTCCTTGGCAAACTGGCCTCAGCAGCCGCAAAGCTTTATCCCAGCAGGTCACCTTAGACCTGGTTCTGCTCTGTCTTTTAGAGCAACAGCCTGGGACTGTCAAGGGGAGGCCTGATGAGAAATACTTGCTACTGACCTAATTATTGATGACTGTCTCAGCATTTTTAATGGATTATCCTTCTTAGGATATAAAATGAAGTTATTTCTAAAGAGAACCAAAGAATAGGATGATTTGTGTGCTGGCAAGCAGATTTACAATCCACAATGTAATACCAAAATTACAACAAGGGGGAAAAAAATAGTGCACTCAGTTCCAAGTCCAGCTTTGAACTGCTTCATCCTGAGTGTTCTTTATGTTGATTACCCCCCAATTACATGTAATGTAGACCCCAGCAAAGTGGAGACAGTATGTGATAGTTTGATTAAAGTAAGCCCACAGGGAAGAGAAGAGATTCTACAAACCCTCCGTTTTTACCTAACCTAAAATATATGAAGAGGGGAATGCAGAAAACAGATCTGACAAGTTCTTGAACAATGTTTCAGCTTTCTCATGACTCAAAATCATTTTCTCATGTCAGGACTGTTATTTGCTCTAAAGTGATTCCTATGTGAGGGCAAATTCAGTGTAACCTTTCCCACACGCCTTCATCAAGATGGTTTAAAGAGGAACTCCCCTCACTGGTAAAACTAACAAACACCCTGTATCAGGCTAAAGTCCAGAGCCAGTAATGCTGTGTATGTTCTCTTTTTCATGGGACTGTTAATTACCATTTTTTTTTCCGAAAAAGACAGGTTTGTCCTAGTTGGATCCAGACCTTATCCTTTGCCTAACTTATTTTGTTAATAGAAATGACTAGGACATTTGTGAGAACAGTTAACTAAAAAAAGTACAGACACCAGAGACATCCAGAAAGCATGGACACCCTGGGTAAACAAGCAGAACTTACTGTACATTAAATAATAAGTACATTATTATGTACATTAAAAAGAGTTGGATGAAGTCAGGCTTACTACCTTTTTCTTTCTTTCTTTTTAAATGTTGGCAGACACAAGGAGAAACCCCTGAGAAGATCTCCCTCATATGAAATGAGAGGGGAGAGTGAATCACTTTTGGTATCAACATGAAAATTTAGTCTGGTAATCAATTCAACTCAACATTTACATTAACATTTACTGTGTACTGAGTATTGTGCTGGGCACTATGGGAGCTATAATGTTTACATGAGACAAGTTCAGTGACTTGGGTTCAAATCTCACATCTGCTGTTGTCCATTTGTATGACCTTAGGCAAGTCATTTAATCTTTGTGGGTATCCTGAGTCCTGTTTAGTTCAATCTTTTTTTTTTTTTTTGTTAACTAACGTTGGCTCCAAGACTTACTATGTGACCATGGACAAATTACTTAACCTCCCTGAGCTTCAGTAAAATAGTGATAATAATGTATACACTATAGATCTCATAGGGCTGTGGTAAGAAAAGTACTTTATAAATTTTAGGGTATATATAAATGTTACTTATTATCAATAATTTCAAAGTATGCTTATCACATTTGTAAGTGGCATGAAACTAGTTAGAATAGCTAATATTTTGGATGACAGAATTTGGATCCAAATAGATTTTGATGGGTACAATGATGTGTTAAATCTAATAAGATAAATTTAACAGGGATAAATCTAAAGTCCTATACTTGCACTCAAAAAATCAACCATACAAACAAAAGATAGGAAAGACGTAGATGTTAATTTATTGTGGAAAAAAATATCTGAGAGCTGTAGTAAACTATAGAAACTATAAATACCCAAATTAGTTACAAAGGATATATAAAAAGATGCTATCTGCATCCACAGAAATAATTGATAAATAAAAGTATATGTAGAATAATTGTGTGTGTGTGTGTGTGTGTGTGTGTGAGAGAGAGAGAGAGAGAGAGTGTGTCTAATGGTAGTGTGTGTGTGTCTAATGGTCTGGGGGAATAAAAAAAGGAAAGAAATTTACATGATAATTTTATTATATATTTAAAAAGAATAGCAAGTTGTGATAATGTATTTGTAGTTTTATGTGCAATCATATTTTTATTATACTATGTTATGGAAATGTTTTATTCCATAAATTAAAAATAAATTTAAAAAAAGAAACTCTTGTTGAATATGACAGCCTTAAACAGAACAGAAGCAATATCCAGGACAAGAAATGCAAGACGGTCACTTTTAGACCATTTCTAGAGTACTCAGTTTGGATCTAGGTGCTACATTTCAGGAAAAATACTGACAAAACAGAATGAGCCTAAGGTAGACATTAAGATGGTGAGTGGATTTAAAAAAAAAAAGTGCCACATGAGGATCAGTTGTTGAAAGAAGTAGAGTGGGCTGGGTCTATCTAGGATATTTGTGGGAACAATATTATTTATAAATAAAATGCATTCTATATATACTTATATAATGATATGTTGTCTCACCCTGGTAGAAAGTAAGATTTGAGAACAGAAATTGTTTCATTTTTTCTTGTCTTTGCATTCCTGGTGCCTGGCACATAGACAGTTCTTAACAAATGCATGTTGGTCCCCTGATTGAACTTTACCTGAATAAAAGAAGCCTAAATGGGGAAGTGATAGCTATCTTCAAATATCTGCAAGTCTGTCAGGTGAAAGAGGGATTAGACTTAATTTGCTTAGCCACAGAGGGAAGAACTCAGATCAATGGATAGCAGCTGCCTAAGTAGGTTTCAGATTGATATTAAGGGAAGATGTCCTAATATAATTAGAGCTATTCAAACACTGTGGGCAGCTAGGTGGCACAGGGGACAGAGTGCCAGCCCTGGAGTCAGGAGGATCTGAGTTCAAATGCAGCCTCAGATACTTATTAGCTATATAACCCTAGGCAAGTCACAACACTGTTTGTCTCAGTTTATCTGTAAAATGAGCTGGAGAAGGAAATGGCAAACCACTCCAGTGTCTTTGACAAGGTAACCCCAAATGGGTCACAAAGAGTCGATCATGACTAAATCAGCAACAACAAATTCAAATACTGAATGAGCTTCCTCTTGAAATGAGGCAGTAAATTCTGTATTAGTGGTCTTCAAGATGACCATCCACTCTCGAAGCTCACTTTCCACTAGGGTGAGACAACATATCATTATATAAGTATATATAGAATGCATTTTATTTATAAATAATATTGTTCCCACAAATATCCTAGATAGAGGATAGCTAGATAGACCCAACCCACCCCACTTCTTTCAACAACTGATCCTCTTTTTTTTTTTTTAAATCCACTCACCATCTTAATGTCTACCTCAGGCTCATTCTGTTTTGTCAGTGTTCTTCCTGAAATGTAGCACCTAGATCCAAACCGAGTACTCCAGATGAACAGATTCCTGTGCAGGTGTGAATGGCATACATAGCTTCTGAGGTTCCTTTAGAACTCTGTGATTCTGAGACTCTATGAAACATTACAGGCAATAAGTTTTTCCAGAGGAGCAGCACTGTAAATGTTATAAATGGACAATGTTATGAATCATTGGCTAAATGACATCTCAGCAGAACTTCAAAACTTTATAGTGGGGTTTGGTTATAAAGTATTAAGGATGTTATTATAAAACAGTGATAGTTAGGGCAACATTATGTGGGGTATGCTTGTATTTGAAATTTCATTGACTTTTTCTCCATGTACTTCTTGAAGAGTATGTTTAAACTCATTTCTTCCTCACAGAAATATTTTCCCCTTAATATATACTCTTCTTTGTCAGATTTTGACCAGCTGCCCTCAACAAGTAGCTTTACACAAAAGAGCTCGTGTAACTGAAAATAATCTCAGAAAACATCGTCTTACCCATTCCCAAGAAAATTCCAGGGACCTAAGAGAGCAGAAGTAAAATCTGGTCCAGAGATGATCATCCAACTCCTGAGGAAACGCATTAGAACTGACAAACCATACTGGGAAAATTATGAAGAGATACTAGTTTTGGACTGGACTCAAAATGGGAGGCTAAAACAAAACTAACTTGGGGATGAAAGTAAGGTTGGTGGCTCTTTCACTCAGTTCACTTGCCTAGCTCTTGTGAATTAATGCTATCACAAGCATTTCCATGTTGGCAACTAAGCATAATACCATAAACACAAAATTATGACTTCATTGCAAGATCCAGCCAAATGAGAAGCAGAACCATGAGGGAAAAAGTTATTATTAAAACACAAATATTTTCAATAATCAAAAGGGGGGATTTGGGAAACTAATACTGGCCAAGTACATTTTTTTTCATTTACATGTTCTTGTTGTTCTTGTGTTCTCCAAAAATTGACATTGCTGACACGTACATGACAGTCTAAGTTAAGTATACTTCCAAGGAACTCTTTAGAAAGCAAAACAGGAGTCAAACTACCACCCAAAGATCTCTTAAGAGTATCCCTCTAAGTCCTGGGTTCCTACCCCTTCTAGTAATCTAGGAGGTATCTTTTCTCTTATGAAAAGACTTAATAATGGCTTTCACTTTGTTGCCACACCCTGGAAAACAGTGGTGAAGTCAATCTAGTATATGGTGGCAAATCTTGGCATACCTCTCATTTCATCTTTCTTATGAAACAATGGAAGAGGAAAACAAGACCTAAGGATGGCATAACTAAGAAAGCAGAGGTGGCAGTAGAAGGGGGCCATGTGGCTGGCAGGGTTCTCAGCAGTAATGAGCCCCAAAACTATCCCTATGCCAACTTGGGGTTGGAAAAAGGCTCTGACTAGCATGGCAGATGAGAAGAAAGATTGAGGTCATGGGGAACCACAACAAATACCGCTGGTGCATGTAACCTACCCTTAACCCCAAAGGGATGGAAACAACATAAAGGTTATTTAGAATAAAAGCAACAGCCATCAGATAACACACAAGGCAATTCCAATATATTTTTCCTTGGTGATACATAAAAAAGTCACTTGGGGCTCACTGTATGACTCCCAGGCCATAAACAGAATGTTATAGGAGGCAAAGGTTTTAATTTTATACTTCAGCATTAGAAACTGAAGCAATTCAACCTTCTAATGTATGTTGCCAATTCTTTGGACATACAGAACTGTAGACAACTAGACTGATTTCCCCATTCAGTTTTTGCACAGATGATTTCCTGAACTGCAAGGAGTGTTCAGTGGTCAGTGGAGATCTCTCTTCAACAAATGGAATTACATAATTTTTTTTCGGGAACAGTCTACACAAGGGAAAGCATGACTGAAATCATTCGCATGAGAGCAACACCACCCCAGAGACTCAAGAATTCCTGTGCTCCAGCTCAGTAACAGTGTAGAAGGCATTACATGCAAGCCTTGGAGATACTCTGCAATGTGAAAATTGGTCACAAAGGAAAAGCTTCCTATAAGTTATGAGAATGTTTAAGTTCAGCAAAAGAGGTGGGAGGGAATAAATGAGAGAAAGAGAGGAAACTGACCTAGATTGTACGTTAAAATAGAATACAGTCTATTTGGATCAACTAAGTAGCTGGGCAGAGAAAGTAGCTTGATTCATATACACTTGCATACTTGTCACCGGAAACAGAAATCTACATATTCACTTTATGTTTGGAGAGGTGTCCTTGGAGTACAACTACTGAGCAAAAATCCTGATTTTGAAACAAGAAACGTATTGCTACATATACTAGATTAAATAGACAAAGCTATAAAACTCAATTACAAATTAGGATATACCCAAAGCCCACAGTCTCAAATCTCATTTCATGGTAGCATCTATAAGCATCCAAAAGAAAGAAGGGATAGTTCTTAGACTCTTCAAAGAACACGAATATAGCTCCTTTAGGAAATATTTTATTGTATTTTCCAAGTTCACACATTATAGTCAGTCTTCTTAACCCAGCAACAAAAAAATAACAACAATAAATATCTAGCATTTATATAACATTTTAAGGTTTGTAAAGCAACTTTACAAATACTATCTCATTTTATCCTCACAGCAACTCTAGGAAGTAAGTGCTGTTATTATTAGCCCTGTTTTACAGATGAGAAAACTAAAGGAGATAGACATTAATTGATTTTACAAGGCCACATGGTTAGTAAGTGTCTGAGCCCAGGTTTGAACTCAGGTCTTCCTGACTCTAAGTCAAGTGCCCTATCCAATGCACACCCTGTGTTATCCCTCAAATTTTCAGGGAAGATAATGGAGCGTAGTTTGAAGAAGTCACCAGGGTGATAGCTTTGAAAGACATTCTGGGTTTGATTCCTGAGTCCAAAGCTTACTAGTTGTGTCGCCATGACTGAGTCACTTATCCTCCTTGAGATCTGGCTTATTCATCTACAAAATGCCCTACTGTGTCAAAGGGTTATTATAGGGATCAAAAGGAAGAATGGATGTCAATTGCTCAATAGTTGCAGCCACTATTATTCTTACTACTTCCTCTTTGGTTTTTCTCACAATCTGACATCTATCACTCTTTACTTTCTTTGGCATCTCTTTTCAACTATACAGTTATCCCTTCCACATTGTGACTTTACCCATTGCGGTTTCCATATATCTTGGGTCAGCATAAAGAAATTAAATGGGAATTTGGGGGGAGTTTTGCAGAAGTCACAGATGACACACAAAGGCCAGTAAATGACACAGAAAAAGTTTATAAACTCAGAAATCCATAAAATGTATGTATAGTATTGCATAATATCAACATATTTTATCTTTTAATACTCTAAACTCAGAAGAAACACCATAAATGAAAAAAATCAGTCTTCTTAAGGGAGGGCCAAGAACTTTTATGTGGATTTTCCAGACTGTGGGGGTGCAATGCACCTAACCTCCCTGCAATATGGAAGGGATAACTGTACTTTCCTTTCCCTTATTTTCCACTGGCCACTCACCAGGAATTTAAGGTCCTTTTTGCTTTACCTCCAAACTGCACAAATGTGATTTCCTTGATGACACTTGGTTGTTTTGCCCTGCCCCTCCTACTCCCCCTTCCCCCCCCCAAAAAAAAATCACCATATGAGAATTCTGAGGAATGTGGGATATATGGCCAGGACAATGGCTTCTACTCCATTACTTCCAGGAGAGTGGGAACAGCCAATAGAGATCTTCAGATAACAACAGAAACCCCATCTTCCAAATTTAAGATGGAGGGAGCAGTATCCTATGAAAGCTTGAGAAAACATCTTTTTCTGGATTAAAATTATGACCCAAGTCTTTTGACTCTAACCATTGTTTTTGTAAATTCTACTTTTCAGAACAAACTTGCTTTAGCTTCTCAGAACACACAAAGCACTTTAACCAAATTTTTTTCATAAAATCTTGTTTTTCCTTTTAAAAAAATCCCTTAAATTTCAATGGGACCCAAGCTGCCAAGTGAAATTATGTGGCCAGAGCAAGATTTTCAAATGAAGGAAAATGTCAAAACAAACCCCCCAAGAAAGGAGAAAGGGAAGTTTCAAACTGGCCTGTATTACCCATTATTCAAAACCCTTGGAAGAAAACTCTGGACTGAAGAAAATAGGCTAATGTAACAAATACATAGAAGATCTTTAAAGAGATTGTAACTGCATGGATTAATTATGAATACTGTTAATATTCCTTCAATAATTAAATGTACCAAAGATCTCACTAATGTGAGTACTCATTTTACCTGTGTATATCTTAACCCAGCTACCCCTCATCCTATGTGATTTTTATCCATGACCTCTTCTAAATAACTCCATTGAAAGGTCTACCAGGCATGTCTGTGGCTTCCCATCAAGTCTTTCAATATTCCGTAAGTATTAATAGGGCACTCAGACTGTACATCTTTTATCTATCACTCTTGCTACATGACTAGCCCACTTCCATTTCTTCTCACCAAGGTTCTTTTTCATTTTTAAATAAATTTTATTGATATCTTTAGTATTTACATCACTTATATTTTCTGATATGTCCTTCTTTCTCTTTCTGCAAGGTAGCATAGAGCCTACTATCTACCTTATAACAAAGAATAAGGAAAAAGAAAAAAAATCTATAAAACTAACCAATACATTAAATATATGACATCAGGTGCCCATACTCACTCCATCTCTGAAAAGAATATAGGAAAGGTAAAAAAAGACTATTAAAAAAAAGAATAATGTGAAAAACACCAAAGTATCATGGTATAGGAGACAGAACCCTAGTTTGTAATCCTGAATTCTTAACATTTAATTCTGAACACTTACTGTCTGTCTGAGCTTAAGTAATTCTCTTAACCTTCCTGAGCCTTTCCTTGTTTGTAAAAGAAAGGGATTGGAAAACATCTTGTGAGAAAAAGAACACTGGATTTGAAGTCAGGAGAACAGTTAAAATACTAGTTCAGCCACTCAAGCCCCTTAGCCTCTCCAAGGCATCAGTTTCTTCTTTAAAATGAGGGCTTTCAGCTAGATCTCCCTGTGATATCAAACTTATATTTAGATGATCTCTAAGTTTCCTTCCAGCTTTAAATCTTGTGATCCTAAGTAGAAAAGACAAAAGAATGAAGCTACATTTGTAAATAGGGTTTCATGCTGATATCAGACACTTTGTCCTCAATAGTCATTGAAATGGTCACAAGTGCCTTAAAAAGTGAGTTAGAGCTCAATAGGAAAATTTTAAAAATCCTCTTGCTTCTTCTCCTTCATCAAACCTGTTCAGATAAACCAGTTGGTTAGGCCCACATCAGGGAATGAAGACCAACATATGGACACAGAGAAAATCAAACAGATCCCCAAATTGTGAGCCAAAGGCCCCTCTTCAGAGTCTTCATGGGATAAGGTTAAAATCCCAACCCAGCCATTTTATAGGACCATGGGTTATTAACTGGCCTGGATAAATTATCACCTTAAGCAAAGAGGAATGCTAAGCTCTTAGCCACGGGGAGGTTAGCCCATGGGGAGCCCAATAAATCAATCTCTAGCAGGAAATTTTACTTTCTTCTTAGTCCGAGTTCATATGTCTGTGCTTCCATTCTATAGCTGAGGGGAAAATACTGTTAATTAAAATTGAAATTTCCTTAAATTTTAAAATTTAAGATTGTTTAAAAATATTTTCTTGACATTATATCAGTACTTAGGATGATGAGTCTTTAAGAACATAGACCTTATTCATTCAGAGACTGAATTACATTGTTTCAATTCTTTAACAATTAAAATTATCAGAGGGATTAACTGAAATACAATTGGTGAGTTTATAAGGCAATATAGAAAGAGCAAAGGTCAAGAAACCTGGGTCAGAATTCTGAGTCCATACATGTCATACATATTGTAGAAGGGATTCCTGTCCAAGTATGGGATGAACTAGCCATCTTTTGAGATCCTTTCCAGTTCTAGGATTCTCTAGGGATGGTGTCTACTGTTTACCTACCAGAGCCAATTTAAGGAAAGTACTTTCTTATACCTTAAAGCACTGGTTAATTTTGAGCTGGTATAAATTTATTAAACTCATGAATGTCTTTATCAACAACATTAAAATGGGATTTCAGCCTCTGTTTTTCTATAATATGGAAGGGTAAAAGTTTTGCATTTGTTATTTTCTCTATTCAGTCAAAACTGAATGCCAAATAGAAGAACAGGTTCTAAAACAATTAAGTTGCTGTGTTATTTTGTTGTTGTTATTATTGTTAACCACTTCACCTCTTCCCCCTTAACGGATGAAAAATCAAACCCCAAAAAGTGTAAGTGACTTGTCTAAGGTTACATAGTAAAATCAGCATCAAATTTTCCTGACAGGTAGCCCAATAGTCTTTCCACCATAGTCTTCTGAACCAAAGACAATGTTCAGTGCATTCTGGAAAGGAAAGAAGGAAGGAAGGAAGGAAGGAAGGAAGAAAGGAAGGAAGGAAGGAAGGAAGGAAGGAAGGAAGGAAGGAAGGAAGGGAGGGAGGGAGGAAGGGAAGGAGAGAGGAAGGGAGGGAAGAAGAGTTGCACATTTATATAGAATTTTCTAGTTTATAAAGCTCTTTCACACAAATTATCTCATTTGATCTTGACAATAACCCTGTAAAATAGAAAGAATGTGTATTATTATCCTTATTTTATAAATATAGGAATTTAAGTTCAGAGATAAAATTATTTTCCTAAGGTCGTATGGTTAGTAAAGAGAAGAGCTGAGAATAGAACTATAACTCTAATTTCTAACTCCTAGTATCATGATCTTTCAATGAAACCATGTTTCCCATCTATATAATTTTTGGTCATATTCCATATGTCATTGAACTCTAATAAAACTTTCGGAAGCATGTCCATTTGAAATGTTTAACAACTGTCATTTCATTTCAAAATGGTACACTGAATGACAAGACAAACTTATAATGTATTTTAGATTCATTGTATCAAATTTTATAAAACCAATCAACTGATTTGAGAATTACATCATGGAACAAACAATTTTTGGTCAATTAGAGCTGTTCAATCACTGAACATCCTACCTTATAAAGTACTGAATTCATTGTTGCTGGAAGTGGCAAGAAGAGGCTAGAGGACTAGGGTTGCTTGGATTATGGTCTTTTCTAACTTTAAGATTCTATGATAGACAAATACAAAACACCAGCTAGTCTGATTGAAATAGAGACAATTTGTTTTGGAAAAGAAATATCATCATAATATCACTTGAATATTGTTCAAGACATCACTGGACTGACTGTTTTCCCCTTATTCCAGCTAGAATTGGTTCAAAAATTCACAGACAAAATCAAATTTTGCTGCCTCAGACTTTAGTAATATAATTTCTTCTGATTACATAAAGAAGATGTCTTTTGAATGGCACTGAATCCGGACTCTACTCATGTGTAATCTGAGTACTCACATTGAGAACTTGAGTATCTCATGTTACTTGAATTTAATTTCCTCATTTATAAAAATAGGAATCAGACTAAATAGTTCCCAACTTGCTTTCTATTATCATTGTTGCAATATCCTATGAAAACAACTATTTTGTTATAGTGTTTATATTACTATTTGAATCTGTAATAGTATTTGAATTACTATTTAGAAATAGCATATTCTGTTTTGTTATTTTCTAATGTCTAATTTTATTTCAATGTTCTAATTTTATTAATGTCTTATGGGGTTTTAAAGTTGGAAGGGACTTCAGAGGCTATTTAGTTCAAAATCCTCATTTTACAAATGAGGAAACTGAGGCACAATGAGGTTAAGTGATTTATGCAGGGTCACACAGTTATTAAATATCTGAGCTAGACTTGAACCCATTTCAAGTCTGATACCCTCCACACTTTACCATTGGTACCCAGAAGCCTACAACACTCCCCAGTACTCTGAACCAGATTAATATGTAATTGGGAAATATCTTACAAAATAAAAATACAATAGAATATAAAAAAGAAAATGCCTTTTATTTTGTAAGATATACATGAGATAGGCTATCTAGGCACTTTAAAACTCTTTTGGCCATCACTCTTTGATTTGAATGCAGAGATTAGATTTGATCCCAGGTCCTCTGCCTCTAAAACCAGTGCCCTTTGCATTGTAAAACACTTACCCTCAGTCAACTTTCCTTAGAAATTACAGGGATCATGATTTTTTCTGATCATTTACTACTTTTTCTTTTTTTTAGATTTCTTGAGAAACATTCCACCAGTGCCTTCAAAACTACATCATCTCTAGCTGTGTGACCCTGTGTAAGTCATTAACCCCGATTGCCTCACCAAAAAGCAAAACAAAACAAAACAAGGCAAAAAAAAAACAAACCACTACATCATCTACAGCACATATTTCTTCAGTATATACTCATTGTAGTCCAGCTGCTCTTTTTATCTTTTTGGTTTAGTAGCATTTCTACTTCCTCAGGTAGCATATTGAAAACCATGAAGTTATAATCCAAAAGGACTGTTTCAACTGTCACTGATGGGGAAAATAATTTATTATAAAAAAATTTTCAAAGATCTTTTCTATTTTTCTTCTGTGTGTTGTCCTTCCAGTTTCATACTTGAATGCTTTCAGAATAATCTGGTGTAACTAGATCACTTGCCAGGCTTTCTATGAATCTGTTTCCCTCTTTCTCTCTCTGGCTGTTCTTCCCTCCTCATCCATTAGATATTACATATAACCTATGTGGCCCTTAGCTACCATATTTTTCTTCCTGTCAAGGATTCTAGGATCATTGATTTAAAGCTAGAAAGGACCAGGTAGTCCAATAGTTTGCTGATAAAGAAACTGAGACTCAAAGAGGTTAGTAATTTCTCCAGTCACAAAGCTAGTAAGTGTCTGGGGTGGGATTTGAACCTCTATCTTCTCTACTCTGCATCCTATCCCCTATGCCTTTCCACCTCTCAAAGAGATCAAGTGATTTCTGGCTATGGTGCTCCTAGGCTCTTTTGGTCTATTTCTTCATTGTGGTGATAGATTTATTTCTGTTATACTTCTTTAGGAAAATTTAATAGTCTATATTAATTTCTGTTCTTTTGTCAATATCCTATTCTTCAGTATCTGAAACTTATTTTAAAAGGTCTAATGTATTTAATTGTATATCTTCTCATATTAATTCTTTTTTTCTAATTTTATATTTTTTTTGTTCTTTGCCCTAATAAAGCTATGATAAACCTATACACAGATCAAACTGATTCTGAAAGGGCTTCCAGAGAGGTAGCCAATAATTTCCAGTCTATTTGAATGTAATCCAGTCTATTAAAATATAATTATTTGGTGTTTTGGTCCAGCTTCTGACCCATACTGGCTGTGCGACCCTTGGCAAGTCAGTCAAATTGTCTGTGTCCTAAGACTTTAAGTTGCAGAAAAGGTGGCAACCTGTATTGCTAAAGGGATTTCCTCAACCAGGAGCTTCCTATACCAATGAAACCTAGGTCCAAAGCCTGTCCTTATCCACTATTTGGTGTGTACCATGTCCAGTTCCTCCTGACTCTGGTTTTGAAAAAAGCATTCATGATGTACGATATGACGCTTCTGTATAGTCTACAAGTTTTTGGCCTCTCTTTTTTTATTACTAAACCATGTTTTCTAGCATATTTTTCACCATTCTTCCCTATGCCTACTTTTGCATTGATGTCACCAACTATAAATATATCTGATTTAACTCAAAAGGTCTTATCAAATTCTTCATAGAATTTTTCTACCTCCTCAATCCCAGCAATAGATCTTAATAAAAGGATTGTACAATAAAGTGACTAAGTGTCCCCGGTAGTAAGGTTTTTTATTACCTTTGTATATGTGATAAAATCTAATTCTACTAACTCTAAAGGATTGTTTCTCCAAAGAGAACTCATAAGCTAGCCTTCCATTTTGTTGTAACTTCCTTTTGTCTTCATGTTTCATTTATAGTGAAAATATCAAGATTGATGATTCAGTTCTAATAGTATAACAATAATGAAATAATAAGATTAGCAATAAATAGCATTTATATAGAAATTTAAAGTTTACAAAGTACTTTATAAATATTAATTCATTTTATACTCATATTAACCCTGGGAGGTAGGATAAATAGAATTGAAAAGACTTGCCCAAGGTCATACAACTAGTAAATGTCTGAGGCTGGATTTGAACACAAGTATTTCCGACTCAAGGCTCAGTGTTCTATCTACTGCACTGCTAGTTCTATCATTATTATAATTACCAACTAAGTAGGAAATAATCAAGACAGGGAAGACTCTAGAATTAGAAGGATTGGGGAAGGACTCCTGTAAAAGGTGAAATTTTAGCTAGAACTTGAAGGAAGCTGGAGAAGCCAGGCCACAAAGACAAGGAAAGAGCACATTCCTGGAATGGTGAACAAAAAAAATGTAAAAAAGAAAAAAAAACAAAAAGAAAGAAAGAAAAAACCTGCAGTTGGGAGATGGAGTCCTATTCTAGGAATTGTAAGGAGGCCAGAGTCAATGGGTTGAAGAGTATTTGGTGGGGTATAAAGTGTAAGAAGACTGGAAGGGTAGGGTAGGTTATGAAGGTCTTTGAATGCCAAACAGAGGATTTTGTATTTGATCCTAGAGGTGATAGGGAACTACTATAGTTTGTTGAGTAGAGGAGGTGACATGGTCAGACCTGTGCTTTGGGAAGGTCACTTTGGCAGCTGAATGGAGAATGGAGTGGAACAGGAAGAGACTTGTAGCAGGAAAACCCACCAGTAGGCTATTATGATAGTCCAAGTGTATGGAGATGAGGGCCTGTACTAGGAGGCATGTTTGAGAGATATGACAGAAGTGAAACCTCGAGGCCTTGGAAAGTTTGGATATGGGGGGCAGACATAGTGAGAAGTCAAGGACAACACTTAGTTGCAAGCTTAGGGGACTGGGAGAATGGTGCTGCCTTGGACAGAAATAGAAGAGTCTGGAATGGCGAGGGTTTGGGAGAAAGCTATTTAATTCCTTTTCAGATATGTTGAGCTTGAGGTGTCTAATAAGCAGTTGGAGGTGTGAGACTCACAGACAGATTAGGGCTGGATAAGAAGATTTAAGAATCATCAGCATAGAGATGATAATTAAATCCATGGGAGCTGATGAGATCAATAGGTGAAATGGTATAGAGGGAGAAGAGTTTCATGTTTTACCCTCCCCCCGTATTTAATCTTTCCAAGGTCTGGAGATTTCACTTTTGCAACATCTCTCAAAAATGTCTCTGATGCTGCTGCCACCCTAGAATAGGTCCTCATCTCCACTCACTTGGACTACTGTTACCGACTGTTTTCCCTGCTTCAAGTCTCTCCCCACTCTACTGTATTCTCCATTCAGCTGCCAAAACCCCAGATAGTGCCTTATAAGATACCCATGGTGAGTAGACCTGCCTTGGATGAAGATCCACCAAAGGTCACTTGAGGAGCAATCAGATAGGTAGGAGGAGATTTAGCAGAGAGTAGTGCTCCAAAAACCCAGAGAGAAGAGATTTTCAAGGAGAAGGTGATTGATAGTGCCGCAGGCTGCCAAGAGGTCAAAATGATGAGGATTCTGCAGAAGTAGAGAAGGCAGTCAAAAAAGATCAAATTTATTTTCGTTATTTTTCTTGTTTGTTATGTGTGTTTTCTTTTGCAACATGGCTAATATGAAAATAGGTTTTGCATGACTTCACATGTATAATTGATATCACATTGCTTGTCTTCTCCAGTGGTAGGGGAGGGGCCAGAGAGAAGGAGAGAATTTAGAACTCAAAATTTGAAAAAATGAATGTTAAAAATTTTTACATGTGATTGGAAAATATTTATTGAAATAAAAATATATTAAAGAGAACACAAGAGTCCAGCCCCTAATTATGCAGATGAGGAAACTGAGATCCAGAGATATCCAATTAATTTCCTGAGGTCACACAACTAGGAAGTGGTAGAGTTGGTATTAAAAATCTAGGTCCTATGAATACAAGGTTGATGCTCTTTCCTCTTTCCCAAGCAAGTATATATAAAATAATGAAACTGAATTTCTCTGATGGCTCATAAAATAACTCAGAAGATTTCCAAGAGTTTAGAAAATAATTTGAACAAAAGTAGCACCACCAAAATAAGTATAGTCTACTAAGGTTTACCACTTTGACGGGAAATCGGATATGCAACTTTGTATGATGTTTATTTTTTTAATGTCTAATTGCTGTGCAGGGAGCTTGTGTTTTAACTGTAACACAAGTGAAACGACATTGGGGATATATCATTAAGGGAACTAGAGCTGTGTGTGTGTGTGTGTGTGTGTGTGTGTGTGTGTGTGTAAAAATGTATTAGTCAGCAAGCAAATAGTTGCTTCTGAATCTTTAACCACAAAAGGTTCATCCTAGGGCATTCACAGACTGTAATCTTCCTGGGTTATGCAATCGTGTCTGCTCCCATTTAATTAGACAGGTGTATTCGGAGTTGGGTCTATCAGCCTTCATACTCCCTGACTGAATCACAGCAAGGAGTCTCATGCATACTTCCTCTGCCACCTGTACACTCACCATGCAGTCAGAAAGCAGGACCGACTAGAGGACAGATAGTACAGACACAGAAAATCCAAGCCAGGCAGAGGATGGCGTGGGAGGCTTAGCATGAATTGTAACTGTCCCGCTGACTAACATTCCATCAGGGAAGCATACAGGAAGCTGAGCAGAGACAGGAAGGACACTGCCCCGGTGCTTCCTTTCTGCCACTTCAAAAATATCATTGAACAGGCCCCTTCGAAAAACACTTTGCACAGATCCTGCCTTTAACCCTTGGCCTTTGCCTCATGTTATGTTGCCGAAAAATAGAAGGAAAGTTCTGTGTGGAGCTAACACTGGCTCTCAAACAGGATGCTTGGGGATAATTATTGCAGAGCAGTTTGTGTGAAAGGGTTTGAGTCATGGGAGGGCTTCATATTCAAAGTGAATACATTAATATATTTCTGGAGGAGGCTTTTTCCCCTACTTTGTTCTTAGCCCACTTTAATTGCATTCACACTAACACAGAGATACATGTTAATACATTTAGTTATGAAGTTGAACTTGTTAAACATAATCTTAAATACATTACAATGTATCACAGATCCTAGAATTACTAGTAAAGTTGCCAGTTTTACTGTCCTCCATACTCCCTTGTGCTTCCCCTTTTAAGACATAATCAAAAATTTAGTATATGTACCTGAAGTGAATTTTCCATAGGGGAAGGAAATGGAAATATACACTCAACAGTGAAGCTTTCTTTAAAGAGAACCCTCCAAGCACCAAAGAAAGAAGCTACAGGACACAGATTTTCAGTTGACAGAGCCCCTGAGCAAATGTTTTCTTGACCAATGAATCATTTCAATCCCAGTGCTAAGGAGCTACTTTACATCTACGGCATGGTCCTAACAGGAATAGTGAAGTCAGGCATCAACTTTGTAGACTCCAGGGCAAAAACCTTCCATATTGTTCAGCATAGTTCAAAGTTTCTTAACCTGGAGTTCATGAACTACCAGGAGGTTCACAGATAGATTTAGGAGGGTTCATGAACTTGAATGGGAAAAAATGTCTTTATTTTCATTAACCTCTAACTGAAAATCAGCTTTCCCTTTGATTATGAATGTGGACAAGAAAATATTATTCTGAGAAGGGACAGACTTCATCAAACTGCCAAAGTGGTCCATGATTCAAAAATAAAAGTTAAGAACCCCTGGCCTATTCTTTTCTATTCAGATCTTTTTACAAGATTCACAAGGCAGCGTGGTATACTGGAAATAGCATGGTACAGGGAGTCAGGAGTGAATAAATAAAAAAGCAAAACTTGAGTTCTGTGAGTAGCTGTGTGAACTATGGCAAGTCATAGTTCCTATGCTTCAGTTTTCACATCTGTAAAATGAGGGGATTAGACTCAATGGTTCCTAAGGTCTCTTTCACCTCTAAATCTATGATCTATTATGACAATGGAATATGTGCCATCATCTTCTGTGTGGTTTTTCATTATTATTCAACAAAAGCATTTTTGTGATGTTTTTAAAGTGGTTGGGATCAGAGAGAAACAGTGTGGGCTCCTGGTGAAAGATCCTTAAGCCTGGTTTCCAATATAGTTTGAAATACTAATTTGCTATGTGACCTTGAACAGGACACCTGACCTTCTGGTGCAACAATTAGCCCTACTGTTAAACTAGGTAGCACCTTAATTAAAAACAGATGGAACAACTAAGCTGAGCCATCCTGAGCAAAAATTTACAAACACCCTCTTGTGGTCTTTGTTCTCCCTACTTCAATAGCAATATTTCAGGAACTCCCCAGTTAGTCACAAGTTTGCATAACCTCATGCCTGCCATTTCTAATCAAGAGAGCAGTTTGAGACTCCACAGACCAATCGTGTATACACAAAAATGTACCAATTTTCAAATCACAGTATGCAAAATACATTGTTTTCATTCTGTTTGAACATATGAGAAAAGACTAGTTGAAAAAGATAGGTTTATACCTACAATTGCAAATACTGTATTATATGTCAGACAAATTAATAATACCATTTCTAAAAAAGGTTAGCAGCACTATTTCTTTAGTTGAGTTTTTCACTAATGTCAGGATATAAACTGTGGGCCTAATTCCCAGCCCCTAGGGTCCTCTCATCACCATGATCCTGAAAAGTGAGGAACAAACTGCATTAAGTCCTGGGATCAGTACTTAAAGGGGCCATGAAAAAAAGGAGCCAAAACTATTCTTCCCAGCACCTCCAACCCTAAGTCCTTCGCTCCCCCTTTGCCAGTCAATTAAGTAAAATGGTCAATAGATGTGGGGAGGGGGAGGGGAGAAGAAGATAAGGAAAGAGAAAAGGAAAACATAAGTCTAGGCCATAGAGCTGTAAGAAGCTTTTGAAATCATTTCACTCAACTTGCTTATCTTATAGAAGATACAACCTAGAGAGGAGATGTAAAATAATTTGCCCAAGATCCCATAGCTAGTTAGTAGCAAGACCTAGTTAGGGAAGCATATGGAAAAGGGGTAGAGGGAGTGGCAGGGGGAGAAGAGTGTCCGGAATAATTTACACGAGTAGGGTTAAAAGCCATCAAAAAGGCAGAGGAATACTACTACTCCCAATAATTGGCAACATTCCACAAGGGCTTATAGCAAGCCATGGGTAGCCATGGCACATCAGGGATGATATATCAGATCCTCTAGATGTCATTAGTGGGAAGGAGGAGCACATCTAGATACTGCTAATTCAGATAGTGTGCCTAGCAATGTAGGACATCAAGAGAATAAAAGTGGGCATATTCAATAATTCACAGGAGAAAATAGCAGAGAAGATAGACACCATATGGATGGGCCCATACATTGCCATAAAAATAACCATTCACCTTTCCGTAAGGCTTAATGGTTAGGCAAATATTATTATCATTGTCATTTGATGAATGGGGAAACTGAGGCTCAGAGAACATAGGTGAATTGCCCAATAATGTGCTTCCACAAGATAACTTGAACTCATTGACTTTAGTTAAGTTAGTTAGTTTCATAATTATTTCACTTCTCTTTTAATTTCACTTTACTTATTTTGACATTACCTCTCTCATCTGAGGAACATTCTCCTAGACAGAAAAAGGCCAAACGAGTTGAATAGTTCTGCCATCCCTCTGTAATGTGTTGCCATCATCCCAAATATTCCAAGAAGTGCACCTATACCTTCATTGTTACTTTTTTTTTTTCATTCCAAAATTGCTGCAAAGGCCCTGTTGTTTGTTTTTCAGTCTTTGGCTTATATAGTGGATTTAGCCTTTCCTACATTATTCTTACTGAGCCATGCCACTTTGGGGTTCATCCTTGATTACAGTCCCCTCTTTCTATCTTTTGACTATGGCCTTCTAAATTCTGACCTCGCTGGAGAGTTCTTTTTGTAGCCACAACAGTTTCTTTTCTTTTCCTCAATAGGATAATTTGTGACATTGTCTGTTATTTTCTTGATTGTCTCCATCACTCTTGAGTAGACAGGATCCCACTTTTCCTTGAACTTTTTGAAATGTATGTTACTGAATTCACATTAGGCTGTGTCTAGTACTTCTCTCCTCATCTATAATAAATTCTAAGAAGACAGGGTAGCCTTTCTCCCAAAATCTCCACAGTTCACCAAATAGTAATTCCAAGTTACTCTGAACTACATTCTAAAAGCAGCTTCTAACATCCTTTCCTATACCTTCTGAAAGATGCCTTGTAATTGTAGAGTTAAGCATTGGTCCTGTCCTCTGACTCATAATCCAGAGCTATTTCCACTGTTACACATTCACTGCTTCATATTAGCCAAATGATCTGGTATTCTGACCATGATATCACTTCTATTCCTTCTTCCTTTTAAATTTGTCCAACTATTCTTCACCATGTTTCTCCCATTTTAGGATTACAGATTTCTACATGTAGATATAACAAGGTAATGGAGTCCACACATATTGCTTATGTCTTTCTTTCCTATTATCTCTTCTCCTGTGAATTACTGACTATCCATTTATGTTTTTTTTTCCCTTCTATGCCATAATTGTTGCTTTCCACAGTAGCTGACTTGGCAGTTGTACTAAAAGAAATCATAGATATGATCCTAAAATCACAGTTAGCAATCTTTGAAGAATCATAGAGAACTAGAAAAGTGCCACAGAACTAAAGATAGCAAATGTTGTTCCATTTTCTAAAAAAAAAAAAAAAAAAAAGGAAAAAGGTGAAATCCGTAACTATAGACTGGAAAGCTTGATGTCAACTTCTGAACAAAATTCTAAAACTGATTATTAAAGAGTAGCTCTGTGAGCGCTTGGAGGGAGAGGAATGATCGCTATAAGCTACCATAGGTTAATTCAAAACAAGTCATATCCAACTTAACACATTTCACTTTTGCCAGTGTATAGCATAGTGCCTGGCTCATAGTAAGTGCTTAAATTTTTTTATTGACTGTTGACTGTATTACTACTATATAGAGGTGATATATCTGGGCATTTGACAAAGTCTCTCAGTATCTATATGGTCAGGAAGGAGGTACAGGCTAGATGATAATATAGCTAGGTGGATTCAAATCTGGTTGAATGGCTGGGCCAACAGATTTCTGTCCACCTAGAGCAAAAAGTCTACTAGAGTGTCCCAGTGATATATTCTTGGTCTGATCTGCCCAACATTTTTATCAACAACTTTGGTGAAGTTAGTCATGACATGACTATCAAATTTGCAGACAGCATGAAACTAGGAAAAATGGCTTACTACATTGGATGATGGCATTATCTCAATGTGGGTACTTCCTCCCTCAAAACAGACTGTAACCTAATCCAATTCAACTTAATAAACATTTATTAAGTGTTTATTATATGCAAAGTATTATGATAGGCTCCAAAATTTGAAGTGGTCTTACAGAATTGCTATGGCAAAAACTTGATCCTCCCGCGGCCAATCTAATGATAGGTCTTTTCTAACTTAGGTAGGCTGGTTCTAAAACAATAGGCAGTGCATCACTGGCCTAAGACTTTCCAGTTTGGCAAAGTGCTGTCAGAGCTTATACTGTGCCTCTAAGAACCCGAGGCCACCTCCCTGCCATGATGAAGCATCAGAGTAGGACTTTTGGAGAAATTAATATTATTTAACAGCATAGTATTCAGTAGCAAATACCGTAAAAACTGATCCTGTTCCAAAATATCTCATAATACTTCTCTAATGTAGACTCCAACCTACATAGTTTTGAAGTACTGTTGAATTGGAACAAATATGTAGAATTGTGACCAGGTTGGTGAGAAGATTCAAAACCATTCCTTGCAAGAATCCACAAAGGGAAGAGGGGAATTTTAGCCTTGAGAATAGAAACTTTAGAATGGACGTGAACTCTGTTAAACTATTGAAAACTTGTCAAGTGGAAAAGGAACTGGGACTGTTTTCCTTGGTATGTAGAACAGAAAAGAAGAGAGAAGAGGTATGGAGATAATGGAACTTGGACAAACTATTCTAGAGAGCAGAGCATGTAGCTGAAGTTGGAAAGGAAAAAAATTACATCTTTATTTCAATATGACTTGTTTCCCATGTAAAACCATATATTTTGATTTCAACTTCAAAAAATGTTGTTCTGAAAAGTGATTCTTAGCTTTACTAGTCTGTGAAATGGGTCCATATCACAAAACAAAGGTTAAAAACCCCTATTCTAGATCCATTATTCAAGTCCACAAGCATTTATTAAGCACCTACTATGTGCTAGATACTTTGCAAAGCACTGAGTATATGAAGAAAGGCAAAAATTCCCAGCTCTCAATAAGTTCAGTCTAAAGGAGGAGAGGAAATTCAGACTACTATATACAAACAAGATATATACAGGATAAACTGAAGATACTCAACAATGAAAAATCACTAGCATTAAAGAGGATCTGGAAAGGCTTTTACATTCTAGCCAGACTGGCCTAGATATTTGTTCCAAACTCACACTTCCATACCCTGCCTTCATACCTGAACTTAATGCCTATAATGTTCTTTTCTTTCTTCTCATCCCCACCTCTTAGAATGCCTGGTTCACTCTAAGTACCAGCTTAGATGTCGCCTTTTCTTTTCTTTTCTTTCTTTTTTTTTTTTTTTTGGCTAGACAATGGGGTTAAGTGACTTGCCCAAGGTCACACAGCTAGTAAGTGTTATATGTCTGAGGCTGGATTTGAACTCAGGTCCTCCTGAATCCAGGGCCAGTGCTCTATCCAGACGTCACCTTTTCTGATCCCCTAACCCACAGCCCATAGCAAAATCACTTTGTACTTTACCTATCCATGTTGTTCCCCATTCCTCAGAAAAAAAATGTTGTGTTTTTTTTTAGTGCAAGAATTATTTCATTTCTGACTTTGTGTTTCTAGCACCTACCCCAAAACTTGGTACAAAATAATCACTTAATAAATACTTACAGTGGAGCAGGTAGGTGGCGCAGTGGCTAGTGCACCGGCCGTGGAGTTAGGGGGACCTGAGTTCAAATCTGGTCTCAGACCAGACACGTGACAATTACTAGCTGTGTGACCCTTGGCAAGTCACGTAACCCCATCGCCTAGCAAAAATAAATAGATAAATACTCATTGAATTGAATAGAATCACAGATATGGTTCATTATAAGGAAGGACTTTTTAACAAGTACAATGATCAAAAAATTAAATGAGCAGTAAGTTCCCTGACATTACAGGTGTTCAAGATGAAAATGAGATGACTACTTGTTGTAGATTCATGTTTTAAGTAAGAGATGGGTTCTTGCTGGTCTCTTCCAGGGATGGGATTCTAGGAAATCAGGCAGAGTTTTCATGTTATCTATTTCTAGCAAAGCAAGTTGCCAGTGTTTTTTCAGATACAAAGTGGAAAAGTGAGTTTCTTGTTAATCTACTCTTGGTATATGCTAGGCACTTTAAGTTTGCGACAAAGGGAAGAAGCTACAAAAGAATGCTTACTTTGGAAAATTCAAAAACTCATGATTTCATCAGTGTGGACATTCCCTCCAAAGACACAATAAAATCTCTCCATACTACAGAAAATAGTTTCTTAAAATGCAGGTCAAATTTCATCACCAGGTAACCACCCTTTTAGTGATAAAACTTTCTGAATTTCCTTCAGCAGCTCCTTAAAATACTCTCATTAGTCTAATATTTGAGGTATTTTGAAATCAGTAGAATCTATCTGAGCTTCCATTCTGGTGGCATAGGAGGAATCATACTTGTGGATGATAGAGTCCCCAAGGTTATACAAACATAGCCTTGTTTAAAACCTCCAGCATTTTCATAAATAGGAGTGCAGAAGATTGAGATGAGAAGAGGGCTTAATAAACAGTGTCCATTTTAAAAGGACATGTTCTTATTAGAAAAAGGCTGGGACCTGTGGTCACTACATCATGTGTGCTTGGCAAAATGTTTGTCCCCTTTGTGATTCCATTTTTCAATTAATAAGAAAAAGAAAAGAAGGTAAATCCATCGAGAAAAGAGCCAGTGTCTTCTATCCTCCATAGCACTGAGCTTAGTGCATAACAAATACTTAATTGATTGCCCCTTGCTACCTCATAAGAACATACACTAAAATTAGTTCACCTTTTAAACTTCATAAATTTGATTCTTCTCTATTAAGCCCCAGGCCCTACATATTACAAATATATTTTAGTAAAGTTTTTTTGTAAATAATCAACATGAAAAAGTGATCCAAAACAAAACAGACCAGCTTATAAAGATATACTTGCAGCCTTTTAAATGAAGCTCTATACTTTGCTGTGGAACACATACTGAAAATAGAAAGCAGACAGAAAGCCCCAGATGTGGAGTCAAGAAGATCTGAATTCAAAATCTGCCATAGACACTTACTAGTATGTGATCATGGACAAGATGCCAACTCCCCGTTTAGTTTCCTCATCTGTAAAATGATGATTGGATTAAAAAACCTTAAAGTTCCTTCTACTGTAAAGCTAGATGTCTTACAGTTCACAAAGCTTTGTTTCCCTACTCCAGAATTTAAATTTTTCATTGGTGTGCAATTACTAGTAAACTGAGATGCTTTCTAGTTTTAAGCAGGAGGCTTACACACAAATCCTAATTTTTAATCTCCATAATGCTACCAATTTGTTCCTAAGTGATTTTGGATGAACAATTAAAATCTCATGCTCTTTCTAGGATCATAGTGCTACAGCTAGAAGTGATCACAAAAATCCTACTAACTATCTACCCTCCTCAATTTACAGATGAGGAAACTGAAGACCAAGTTGCTTTAAGTCCCACAGGTAACAAAGGTCAGAGGTGGGATTCGAACAGAGGCCTTCTAACTTTCAAACCAGTGCTCTTTCCACCATATCACATTGACTCTATTATTTACTCCTTGGAAATCTAAGAAGAACAAATGTAATCAACATAAAAAGTTGCTGGGGGGATTTTAATGGCTAATACGTGCTGCCAACCTGAGAATGGAGCCCTAAAATACTTGATTTTAAAACTGAGTAGGTTTTAAAGAAGGATTCAGAACAAAGGTAGGCTCACCCACATGATAAGATGAGTAAAGTAAGGAGGAGAAAGGGAATGTCAAAGTTTAAAAATGAAAAATGGTCTGAATCTGATAAGGGCAATC
Source organism: Vombatus ursinus (assembly GCF_900497805.2). Classification (NCBI taxonomy): domain Eukaryota; kingdom Metazoa; phylum Chordata; class Mammalia; order Diprotodontia; family Vombatidae; genus Vombatus; species Vombatus ursinus. The sequence continues at coordinate 68,375,552 of NW_020954590.1, read as the reverse complement.
AATAACCAATGAAAAATCAGAGTGGAAGAATCTGAATGGCAAAAGAGAGGAATATTTTTAAAATACCATTTGAATAAATCTAAAAAGGAATGGAAATCAAAAGAAACAGGAGACTAACATGGAAAATGCTACAGATTTGAGAAAAAACTGTCCAGATAGGTTTTGGGAATTCAATTTTCATTTAATATTTTAGTTACTGGAGGGGCACAGGGCACAAGAAAAATATTTTGGAGAATAGCAAGCTATATTTCTTTCTTGCAGAGAAAACAAAGCACTTAATAGTCATTCAATTAATTTTCACTTTTAAAAGGAAAGGGAGAGAAGAAAGAAAAAAATAATGATCCCTAATAGTCACATTTGGAAGGGATAGAATTGACCATAAATAGGTCTCTTGTTACCTATTGATGAATTCTGGAATTGAGAATTTAACTTTTTTCTAAGTATAAAATTTCCTGAGATATATAAGAGTCTTACACAAAGACTGAATAAAAAAAAAAACTACTTGGATTTGGCTTGTGTTCTTTTATAATGTTGGAAAAACTTAGGCATTGAAGTTTACATCTATTATCTTGGGTACAATCAGAACTCAGTCAATCCATACTTGTGTTATCTGTAGGTCTGGGGAATTAAAAAGATGCAAGAAGGGTTTGTCTGTTTGTTTTTTAAAAGACAAAAAAGCTTGCAAAATGAATTTGCAAATGATGTCTTTTAATCAGAAGACTATTATTCTGTTGTGTGTAGTATTTTTTTCCTTTGGTCAAAAGGTTTTTTTTTTCTTTCTTTCTTAATTTGAATGAAACTAAACTTGCAAAACTGATGTAGATTAACCAGATCTGACTGTAATTAAATTTATGAATACAGGGAAAATATGAAATTTTATTAACTGTGGAAGGAATGTGGGTCCTTTGCTGCCCAGCAAGTTCACAAAGACAAAGGAGATCAGTTTACAGGGGTTAAGTAAACATAATATTTTATATTACAGTTCAAATGAATCCAATTCCAACAAGACTAAGTAAGAGTCTAAAAATTGGTTTACCAGATTGAATATTTTTATGAACATTAAAACCCATTACATTGCTCTGAAGTATAGCTACTGAGCAGCCAGAGCCACATAAAGAAAAGGTTTGTTTCTTGGTCCTGGAGGAGAGTTACTTCTAGCCTCTGCTCCACAGCTGCCTGTGAGGTTCTCTGTATTTTTTTAACATCACTTTATAAAATTCATTCAATAGGTTTAAATGTTTCTCAAATTGAATCTTAGCAACCTGTCTTCCAGAAACAGTGGGTGTGAGTTTAAGTAAGGAAGAGGAGCTTTCTGTAGAGGAAAGAATGTTGGATTGGGTATCAGAGGGGCTTACAATCATGCCACCTACTACTTGTGTGACCTTAGACAAGTTACTTAAACTCTGCAGGCCTCAGTTTGCTCATGTGTCAAAGGAGTGGACTAGATCCAAAAATATCCTAAGGTCCCTTCCAGATATAAATTCTGTGATCTTAAAAAAGCTTAAATGCAATTCATCAAATATTTATTAAACCCCTATGCTAGGTGCCAGAAATATAAGGAGAGGAATGCAAGGGCGGAGCCAAGATGGCAGAGGGAAAGCGGTGACTTGCTAGAGCTCTCCCCCAAACCCCTCTTAATACCTAAAAAAATGGCTCTAAACAAATTATAAAGCAGCAAAACCCACAAAAAAAAAGAGTAAAACAAATTTCCAGCCCAAGACAACCTGGATGGCTGATCGGAAAGGTATATCACGCAAGGCTGGGAGAGGAGCGCAGTTCGGCATGGGTGCGCAGGCCGCAGTGACCCTGGAACAGACCTCAGAGGACTGAATCATGGGCAGCTGTAGCAGTTTCCAGACTTCTCAACCCATGAACGCCAAAGACAACTTAGAAGGTCAGTGGGAAAAGTCTGTTACTGGGGTGAGAGAAGAAGCTAGATCTCAGCGCCCCGAGAGTAGCGGCTGCCTTCTGAGCTTCCGGCCCACAGACTGAGGGGGAATCAAGTGGTTGGTCAAAGAGGGATTGCAAGAATCTCTTTGCCAGGGCTGAGGCAGGAATCTCTTGCTTTGCCGGTGCTTGGATCTGGTGGAGCTTGTTGTGGTGGTGGAGAGGAAACACCTCACCCCTTATCATAGCACCTTGGAAGAACTGACACTTTTCAGGTCCCTAGAAGTATCTCTGAAAACAGCTGTACAAACCCCCAAAGCTTGGGACAGTACATTCTCCACATTGGAAACAGACTCTTACCTTAACAAAGAGTTTAAAACTCAAGTAATTGGTTGGGATCATGAGCCAGCAGTGCAAAAAGAGTCAGACTATATTATCTAACTTTGGTGACAAAGAAGATCAAAACATACAACCAGAAGAAGAAAACAAAGCCAAAGCTCCTACATCCAAAACTTCCAAGAAAAATATGAATCAGTCCCAGGCCTTGGAAGAGCTCAAAAGGGATTTTGAGAAGCAAGTAAGAGAAGTAGAGGAAAAACTGGGAAGAGAAATGAGAGTGATGCAAGAAAATCATGAAAAGCAAGTTAACAGCTTGCTAAAGGAGACCCCAAAAAATACTGAAGAAAATAACACCTTAAAAAATAGCCTAACCCAAATGGCAAGAGGTCCAAAAAGCCAATGAAGAACAGAATGCCCTAAAGAGCAAAATTGGACAAATGGAAAAGGAAGTCCAAAAGATTACTGCAGAAAATGCTTCCTTAAAAATTAGAATAGAGCAATTGGAAGCTAGTGACTTTATGAGAAATCAAGACACCGTAAAACAAATCCAAAAGAATAGAAATATAAGGAGAAAAAAATATTAATATTGTCCCTGCCCCTAAAGGGTTTGCCTATTTAGTAAACAAGATAAGAAATAGTGTGTAGTTATTTGTATACAAGATAGAATTCAGTAGGGGCATAGAAAGATCCAGACATAAAAAGAAACATGAGAAAACACTTAAAATACTCATGGCAAAGTGAAAGGTATTTTGATTTGGGTAAGGGGATTTTTTTTTAAAGAAAGGGATAAGGAATGGACCTAAGACTTCTGTGGTTTAGGGAGATCCCTCTCCGAGTGCAGATGGGCACTTTTTCTGCAGTTTAGATTCTTAGGGTGCCTAGAGAGCACTGAGAGCTGAGGTGATTTGCCTAGGGTCACACAGCCAGTATGAGACAGATTCAAGACTTGAACCCAGGCCTTTCTGACTCGAGGGTCATCTCACCACCCTCTACACCATACTGGCTTTTCCAGGAGATGGATCAGAAATTCCAGGTAATTTCATTTGGACTAAAATGAGTCAAACCAACAGCCCTGAAACATATGTCTATAGCAGCTCCAACATGGACAAAAGCCAGAGAGCAGCACAGTGTCTATCACTCGGCCTTACCTCTGATTTGCTCCCGCACAAAACCAGAGGGACCACCTTGAAGCTGAATCTTCAAGTTCATTCTTTGGCAAATAAGTATATTAATTAGGGCCAATTATGGGGGTGGCAGTGACTCCCACAGATTAATATTTCAGGGGAAAAAACCCCATGACTATGCAGGAAAATGGGATCCTTTCAGATTCAGGGATCAAATTTCAAACTTCAGAGGATAAAAAAGAATATTTGATTCACGAGTAAAGAGAAAAGGAAGAGATTCATTAATTTCTCTAAAACTTCTTATCCTGGAAGCCCAAATCTGTTCACTCAAATATAAAAACATGACATCTAGCTACAGTGTACATGTTGCTTTAATTGTGATCTTTTTAAAGAATTATCCTCCCCCAGTACACGTATTTCTTTGTTTCTTCTTGACAAATGATATATGTTGTGACTTTCCCATGATTTAAAAAAGCACTTTTTGAAAATATGTATTTGAGACTAATAAAAATGGCTTAAATTTTTATAATGGATTTCTACAGAGACCAGAAGAGGCTTCCTCCATATAGCCTCACCACACATATTATCTCACAATGAAAGGACAGACAAGGGAATTTCTTCCTAAGTCTATTTTTTTTTCCTTGAGTTCTGAGGAAACTGGATGAAAAAGTCCTGTGAAGCTCAAAGCCGTAAGGGCGATTCAGTATCTACTTCCTCTCTGGGGAAAAGGTGTATGCAGAGGACTGAAATGAATGTTATCTTAACCAAACAGCCTTGTCCCCCACATTCTCAGAGGTAGGGTTCAGTGTCCGTCATGACCCAGAACGCAGTTGCACCAGGTGAGGGCTCTGCCTTAACTTCATTTTCTTTGCAAAATATCAGCCAAAAATATGTTGCATCCCCTTATCCTTCATTAGACTATGAACCAGCTATTCATAAGTATGTAAGGGGTTTGTGGGTACGTATGTGTGTATGTGGGTATGTATGTATGTACGTATGAATGTTTTGGAAAGCCTAACGGTGATATCTTGCTTTATTATATCCCCAAAATAATCACACTAAACGTAACTAGAATTTTTTTAATAGTATGGGACTAAGGACATTGTCTTGACCCACAGCAAAAGAAACCAAAAATAATAATAATAATAATAATAATAAAGACTTGAAGAAACTGGAGAAAGAAATCATTCCTGGCATTAGAAGACTAAAAGGGATAGTGGGGGTGGAGGGAGGCAGGATTCTGTAATGAGCAAATGCAACTTGGAAAGGCTGAGTTCCAGAATGAGAAGAAGCAGTAAGGCTTTGAGTATCAAGGATCCCTTTAATGGGACAACAGTGCTAATTACCAGAGAGGCAGCAGAATTAGGCACGCATAAATATTTGTGTCCTACAGATTTGAATTTCAGCCCTCCCTTCGGGTTCCCCCCACGCTCAGTCTGCCTGTCCTCCCCTCCCCTACAGTCTCTTCTCTCTTCTGTCTCCCTTCCTCCCTCCCTCTTTCTCTTTCCCTGCCTGCCTGCCTATCATCTTGCTCTAATTGTTTCCAGATTTGTGTGGGAGGTCAGGGCCCGGGAGTGCTGCTTCATGCCAAGTTTATAAACAGAGCAGTGTTTCCAGATGGCCACTGGCTCCAGCCTGGCTAGCAGGTTGATTGGGACCAGAATAACAACAGGTGGAGAACAGACAATGAATTCCTTGACACTTATTTTACTCCCTCCATTTTTTCTTCCCCCTACCTTCCCCCCACTCCAGCCACCAGGGCCACCGCCAGCAGATCTCCAAAATATTTAAAATGAAAGGTTTGGGGGGTGGGGGTGGAGTTGGGATTTCTCTCCCTTAAAACACACACATTCAATTCGGTCATATAGTCTTGGTCCCGTTATCCTCTTGCTGTGAAGGTGATGCATCTATTTGTCTTCAGAGAAGGGTTCCCCTTTAGAGAGCTGGGGTGGTTGGGGGGGCATGTGAGGAAGAGCCTTAATGTGATACCTTTGTGTAAGAAAACGAGGATGGACAGTCTGAGCAGTCTGGCCATTAGCAGCTGTGTGCTCTTGCATACACAAAAAGCCCCCAGAGCACAGGGAAGGTACCTGGCAGGGACCATGTCCTCCTCCAGGTCCAGGGAGGATTATTACACAAAGGGTCCCGATGACTCTCCCTAATTTTCCAGACACTGTTATTCTTCTGTAGTCTCCAGTACTCTCCCACTCCCCGCCCAAGCTCTGGAGAACGCTGGTGTTCTGAATTTTTTTTCCTCCCTCTTTCCTGCTTCCCACTCTCTGAGTGTTCAGAAATGCTTGAGAATCGACAGTAGCTGGGACTATGTGGTGTTGTTCCTGTGGAACATGCTTTCTGGGAACTGTCTGCTATTCCTCTGAAATGGAGGTAAATCCATAGGCCTAAATCCCATTCCGAGATCTGAGGAGTCCAAACAGAAGGGAGCAAACTCATGTTGTAAATTGGGTAACTGAACTGATCAAATATAACAAAAGCAGCCTCACCCCAAAGCCTTTTCTACAGCAAAGTCTCCTTTGGCTAGAACTTGGGGGGGGGAGTTGCTTTGGGAAAAGGCTGCCAAGTTGGGGCCAACTATTTTATGAAGTGAAATGAAATGCTTTAGTAAATAGGTACAAAGGCTCCAGATGACTTCAGTTAAGAACAGAATTGCAGCAGCAGTTACTACAGTGATTGAGAAACTTTATAACAGGATTATACATGAATGAATAAATAAAATGTTATATTGTGAGATGAGCTATCACAGTGTCCCCCCATGGATACAGTCCTAACCAGAAGAACATACAATGGAAGCATGATGAATACATTAGATCACTCTCGTTAGAGGGGGGGGAAAGAGCTATGAGATCACAAAACAAGTCTTTTGCCAGGCCAGAAAAGAGACTCCAGATAACAGATGAAGGAGTGATTAAACTGATACCATGTCTGATTTGAGCCAGAAAGCCAAGATAGTGTTGCTGTGTGAATGATTATGATTGCAGATTTAAAATTGCTGACCCACAAAACTAAATTACCTGCCAAAAATCATATAAATATATAAAAAAATCATGTTTTCTAAGTGTCCTAGAGTTCAAATTAGGTTGTTTTCCCAGATTTCTCATTGGTTCTTACTCATATAAATAAATTCATCAACAACCAAAGTCACACAAATATTTAGACAGTTAGGTTGCACAGTGGAGAAAGTGCTGGACTTGGAGGCAGGAGTGCCTGCGTTCAAATGCAGCCTTAGACACTCATTGTTACCTTGGGCAAGTCATGACTTCTCTCAACCTCAGTTTCCCCATTTTAACAATGGGGATAATAATAGCATGTACTGCACAGGGCTATTATGAAGATAAACTGAGATAATATAATTTGTAAACCTTAAAGAAATACATAAACGTTACCTATTTGCTATTTCTTAAGTTCTCAACATGTAGAGTACAAGGCATTATGCCAGCCATTGGGAAGACAGGGACAAAAATGAAGAACAGACACTGCCTACAAGGATCTTGTAGATCCTTGTAAAAAAAGAAGAAGAAGAAGAAGAAGAAGAAGAAAATTTGAGGAAAAAAGAGCAATAACAATTAAAAGCACAATTGGGAATGACTAAAAAGAAAAACTTTCATGTGAATGAATTAAGAAATTACAAACAAGAATTCAGAGAAACATGGGAAGATTTGCATGATCTGATGCAGAATGAAAGGAGGAGCATTCAAGAGGACAACATAAGCCATGACTAAAGCAGTGTAAAAGAAAAGATCCCTAAAAGGAAGCTGAACTCTGAGTAACACCAAAATCAACGAAGGTCCTGGAGAAGAAATAACCATACATCCTCCTTCACAGAAAAGAAGAGGGGTACTATGAGGATAGAATATCCTTTACATTATCAGAGAAGATTTCTCCATCAGTTGCCTTTCCTTAATCATTTTTCTTTGTCACAAGGGAGGGTTCAATCTGGATGGGTGGGAAATAGCTATAATTTGAGGGGGGGAGAATCAATAAAAAAAGTATTAAAAAAACAAATTAGGTTTACAAAAACCAGAGGAGGAGGCCCATAAGCTGAGCCTTGAAGAAAACTAAGGGTTCTAAGAGCCGGACAGGAGTGTGTCCATTTTAGGAAGGCATGACAGCTCTATTACGCACGGAAGAAATATATTGTAAGACACTATCAAAGGATGGTCAATAATCCACTATGTGTAGAACACAGGGCACATGAAGATAAGAAAAATAAATTAAATCTCAAAACTCAGGCTAGAAACAGATTGTGAAAAGCCATAAATGCTAGACTGAGGAGCTACATTAAATCTTAGTGATTCATAAGGATCAATGAAGATAGTAGCAAAGTGTAGCTAGATTTTTTTTTCTTTAGTGACATTCTTTAGAACTACTTTGTTCTATAGTTATCTACACTTGCTTATTTTAAGCAAGTGTTTATTTTTTAAAAACTGATGTATCTGAAAAGTATGCTAATATTCCCCTTGGCTAACCAGACCTACATAACTCTGTACCCAGTGCTACTGCCCACCTGGTGGCAGCATATTCCAATTGCAGGCAAAGTACTTAAGAGGAAATAGCTTTCTGTTTTGTTTTGTTTTGTCTTTACAAATCCTCACCAATAAAGGGGAAAAGATATAACTGCATAGACTCCAAATAATTATGTGGGTAGGAACTTTATTCATCTTTATATCCATCCACCTTAGCCTTAACACAATGCTTTACATGGAGTAGGTACTTTTAAAAAATATTGAATGAATGAATAGGGAAAGAATATTGTTGATTTCTTCTTAAAACATTTTGTCAGCATACTTTAAAATGTACTGTGACTGGGCAAGTTTTTGGTTTAATGGTTTTTTAAACTTTTTACAAAATGTGGAGGTTTTAAGTATGAGGAATACTAAATATTACAGAAATCTAGCTGCCAATGTAGCCTAGAATAAACTACATTGACATCATGTTCACCTTTATGAGTCTAAGTATTTACTATTTATTGTAGTTCTTTCCTCTGAAGATTTTAAAGTACCCGACAAGGAACTTTTAAACAAGCAAAATGAACAAGGGGATGGGAAAAGGGAAGAGTCAGCAGAGGTGGGGAAATGAGGAACCAGGTTGTGATTAGGAAAACAGAAGAAGGAGCACAGATAACAAAGGGAAGAAAAGGTCAGGGAGAAATAACAGTAGTAAATTTGAATTTTAATAAGTTGTAACAATCAGAGCAGAGGCAGGCAAGGTATATTGGAGAATGTGCTCACTCAATAAGTCAATAAGTCATGAGTTCATACTCTATGTGTTTCACTAGCTGTGTGACCTCAGGTACATTTTGTCACCTTTCACTATATGCTTCGGGCAGCTTCTTGGCATTTATCAACTAGGTCATAGACTGTTGCAATATATGTTGATGGAGGGAGCTCTCATACCAAGAAGTTTCCCACCCTGATGAAGTCACAGATAATTTCTGTATTTGCATATTTGCGTGTCAGAATATCTAATCCAAGTTCCAGTTTCTCAAAATAATATGATTTAGTCAGCTCCTTCCTTAATTTGCCTCTTAAACATATGTTGCTGGAATTCTAGGCAAGAAGGATGAGCAGGATACTGGAAATTTCATAGAAAAATGTTATTACTAGTTATAAGTAGCCCATATTTGGGCCCTGATAATCTATATTGTATTTATATATACAGGAAAAGTACTCCACTTATAAAAATTAAGGTATTCTGTTTTTCCACAATTGTACTTGGAAACAATGCTGCCCACCCCAAATCAATGGAGTATGTGTGAAGGAAATTTGGCATTTCTGAAAAGCCTGTTAAGTGACAGACAACAAAAACAAAAACAAAAAACCAACATTGAGTCCCTGCCACCAGGCAGCTTACGTTTTGTTGTGTGCATGTACACAGTATTGCCAATAGAAAATATAAACAAAGTAAATTCGAGGTGATTGCTGGAAGGGCATTGGCATAAGGAAAGGTCATATGTAGGAAGCTATACTTGAAATGATCCTGAAGGGCTTTGCTGTTGTTGTTCAGTTGTGTCTGACTCTTCATTCTTGGCAAAAATAATGGAATGATTTGTCATTTTCTTCTTCAGATCATTTTACAGATAAGGAAACTGAGGCAAGCAGGGTTAAGTGACTTACCTAGGATCATGCAGCTAGTATCTGAGGCCAGATTTGAGTTCAGGAAGACGAGTTTTTCTGATTCCAGGCCCAGCACTCAATCCACTATGCCACCCAGCTGTCCAGGGCTTTAGGACATCTCAGAAATGGAGGTCAGGAGAGAAAGCTCTGTAGCAACAGCTTCTGCGAAAAGCTAGAGATGTGAATGTCCTGATGTGGAAACAGCAAATAGGACAATTTATTGGGAATGGTGTGTGTCTGTGTGAGTGTGTGTTTGCTGGCATGTGTGTGTTTGGGAGAGTACATGGGAAATAATATGAAATCTGTCTGGATCTAGAAAGATAGGTTAGGGTCAGATTGTAATTGACTTTTAATGCCAAACACTTCAACTGTCACCTCAGTTAATCTGCAGACCAAAGCCAAATTCTCTACTGTGACTACTCATTTCATGAGGAAATTTTCCCCCAATTTGTACGCTTTCTGGATGTGAGATTTTGTCCCAAACTACAAAGCATCATGAGATTCTGTTATTCCCTGAATGGACCAGAATACGCATAGCCAGGTCACCATAGCTACAAGACTTACCTGGTAACCAAACTGAATGGCTGAGGAATTGTAGAAAGTCTCTTAATAACCAGGAGACGATGCAATTGCTTTCAATCCCTCTACTGCCACAGTTAGCATGTTCAAGTTACAAGGGTTCTATGTCAAATGATAACATCTGGCATTTCATCAAAATAACCAGCGGAGGATTCTTTCTTGATTCTGATAAATGAAAGCAGTCTATACTTTGGGATTAGAAGTGTTGGACCACATGGGAGTACTAGTTTTACAATGTGCCAATTTGATTTTGATTTTCGCCTAAAACGTTTACATGTAGAAACACAAAATAATGCAAAAGAAAGAATTTCATTTGAGAACAAAAATATTTTTCCTCTTGCAATGTATTGTCTTTTCTGATACAGGTCAAAGTGTTTTTATTATGCACATTTATTTTATATATCCTAATGTTGTTTAAACAATATAATGAGGGAGTGGACTAGGTATGCTAAGGTCTCATGGTGTGAAAGGCCCTTAAATCATGGGTGTTTACTAGCTGCTCTGTTCTACAGGACAAGCATAAATACTTCCTGAAATAAAGCTTATTTAGGAGTGAGCCACACTGCTGAGCTAATGTTCTTGCAAATAACCAGCAAGGCTTCTCTTTATGTAACTTCTGAAACACCTATAACCAGAATTAAGGGATTTTTCCCCCCCTTACAGAACTTGGCAGGCAACAGAAAAGACCAGTGTGGAGGAGGTGAGAAATACCATTTCCAAATGCTGAAAGAGCCAAGCAAACTATATGTAGTGATTTAGCCCAAATTTACTAACAATGGATTATTATTGCCAAGTTAGACTTCCACATTTCAAAATCAAAGATTTAGAAAGTGTTTATAATAAGCACATCCTTTTTTTCTCTTCATCTCTGCAGTATTTATTATTCCTTCTAAACTTTCCACTCTCTTCACCATACTAAAAAGTTCATCCTTCCTTAGACAATACTTTTTATTAGACAAAGGCCCTAGTGTACCAGTATATCACTATGTCTGCATTTTATATTCATCTTAGCTTGGGTAGCAGAACCATAGTACTGTTAACTAATCCTTCCTTAGACGATATTATTAGACAGAGATCCTAGTGTACTAGCAAATGTCTGAGTTTTATATCACTCCTACCTTAGGTAGCAGAACCATGTTACTATCAACAAATATGCTTACTAAGTCTTTACTAAATCCTGCCTTTAGTCATAACCAACATATAGGTTTGGTCGAGGTTAGTAGCAACCAATAGGAATTCAAGCCTTTTCTTTGAAACTAAGGACAAGTCAGCAAAACAGAGCAAGCAGACTGTCTCAAAACAATACAACTAATCCCTTGAAAAACCTAACTAACCAGTAATCATTCTATCTGTGGAAGGAGACAGAACAATTAAGGATCTCATGCTATACCTTAGAAAATGTCACAGCTTTTCAAATGGACACTGATCATGTAACAATGTACTTTATGGTCAGGTATATTAAATAAAAAAGGATTGTAATGCAGGTTTGTTCACCTGTCTCTTTTTTAGAAGTCCTGCCTTTTTCATAGAAGCTCTTACCTTCAACAGAATATTCAAATGTTTGATTTTAGGATGATTTCATTTTCTTTTGCATTTTTACCTCTCAGAAATGCTGTAACCTGCCAATGTGCTTTCCTGATGTCAGGGACTAGTTCTGAATGACATAGGGATAATTAAGGTGAATTTAAAGTATTTTATTATGAAATCTAAACAAGATGTGGCCAACTTTATGTCGTAGAGGCTGAGTACCACATATGCAGACATAGTATCACGTAGTAATGCATACATTTGCAGGGTGGGGAGGCAAGGGGGAGACAAGGAACCAGATGGGTGATTTCATAGATGTAGGGAACTCCCAGAGAGATAACGCCTTGAATCAGTGGTAAATAACATGTATGAGAAATGATCATTCACCATAATTAACTATGATCCTACAACGAATTCCCAATAAAAGCAATGGAAATTAAATTACAAACTTGATCATCTTTAAGCTGTGTCCACATACAACCAGATGAATTTAGACATAACCCTAAAGTAAATCCAGGTTGATATTTAATACCTGAATTTTAATTGTGACAGGAAATCATTATATATAATTTTAAATATACAAAATAAATAAAAAGGACCAATTGATATTTTGTGACTTTAGGACCCAACAATTCTTTAGCTAAAGTTTCAGTCTCAGTTGCCTAAGACTTTTCCTCAGTAATTTGTCCAGGCACTAAATCCAATCCATTCTCTGGAAAGAAAAAAAGATCTTACATCTTTATAATCCACACAGAGCAGATAGATTCTTGGTCTTCAAGGCCTCACTTCACATACTGAAGAATGGCATTTTCCCTTAGTGGTACAAGAATCAGTTACTAATTAGGCTCCACTTACAGAAAAATTAAGAAATCATCACTTTATTTTAGGCACTCCTTCCCTATTTTCTGATTCTTTCTAGCTCCCACAATAACAGTAACCAGATCCCGTGCCCTTGTCCTGCCCCCTGGCTGCTGACAATCTGAACATCACCACCACCATCACCACCACCAGGAGTCAATCACCTCATATCCCACCCACCACTGCCCAGGATCTAGTGCTCTCATATTGGCAACTGGAGTTTAAAAGTAGCAGTACTCAGCCTCTCCCAACCCTCCCACCCTCCAGCTACACCATCATACCCAGGCCATCCCTATACTCCAAACCTTTCCCAATTTCTATTCCTCATCAGCAATTACCTCATGTCCTCTTCCTTCAGATTATGGTTATATGAGTATTATTTTGTTAATCAGGGAAATTATCACAGGAATTAAGATGTTACCATTATCAAGAAATAAGCCTTATCTCAGGTAAAACATAGTTCTCCAGAAGATCTATAAGGAATTACTATAATGGTGGAAATATCAGATTGAAGGCAAAACAATGAGAAAGAAAGATGAGAGAGAGCATGGAAGACCTTTGGTACTCCACCAGTCATAATGGCTATGTTAATTACTGAGCTAAAGAGCAGCTAAGTGGTGCAGTAGATAGAGTGACTGGACCTGGAGTCAGGGGAAGATTCATCTTCCTGAGTTCATATCTGGCTTCAGAGACTTACTAGCTGTGTGACCCTGGGCAAGTCATTTAACCCTGTTTGCCTCAGTTTCCTCATCTATAAAATCAGCTAGAGAAGGAAATGGCAAATTATTCCAGTATCTCTGCCAAGAAAACCCCAAATGGGCTCACAAAGAGTCAGACATAACTGAACAACAACAACAAAATTACTGAGCTCCAAAATTTGATGTTGAATTACTGTGAGCCCTTTTGCAAATCTATTTGCCATTCTCCCAGTTGGTTTCCATCTTTTAAAAATTAATAAATTCATAAGATTTAGCACTGGTGGGGTCTTCAGAGATTATCTAGTTTAACCCTCTCCTTTTACAGAAAAAGATACTGATATGCAGGAAAGTTGGTGAAAATCCAACCACGATTCTAAAGAATGTATTAGCTCAGTTACAATTATGTCATTTACTAGACTCTAAAATTTATGCTGGAATCACGAGCTAAGATTCCTTTACTTTAGCAAAGATGTCAAACAAATAAAAACAGAGGCTGCTAAACTATACATATATAAGGATCTCTGCAGTCTGCATATGGACTTGGTTTTAAAAGGTAATGTTATCTATGTTTTATTGTATTTTCATTTGTTCTGTTAAATATTTCCTAATCACATTTTAATCTGGTTTGGGCCCCACTCAGGCATGTTATGAGCCACACGAGGCCCTCAGGCAGCGTTTTTGACATCTCTGTACTACAGGATCTGTAGGGAACTAAAATGAACAACTTGGGTCAGGAAAAAAAATCACAGCACCTCTGAGTTGGAAGGGAATAAAAGGCCTTCTGGTCCAAACTGTACTTAAAGAAGACTTTCTTCTATAAGATACCCCACATGCAGCCACACATGCTTTGCTTAATAATGTCTAACGAAGAAGAACCCACTTCCTTACAAAGAAGTCCATTATGCTGTTGTCAGGAAGTTTTTCCTTATCAACCCTAAAATTCCTTTGCAATTTCTACACGTTGTTCCTAATTTGGTTCTTTAGGACCAAGGAGAACAAGACTAATCAGTCTTCAATATGACAGCCTTTGAATTACTTGAAGACAGCTATCATATTCCACCTCCCATCACCAAGTCTTCTCTTCTCTGAGCTAAACATTCTCAGTTATTTCAACTGATTCTAATACTCTCTTCTTAACCCCTTACCATCTGGCTTCTGGCCTTATCATTCCACCCAAACTGCTCTCTCCAAAGTTACTAATGCTCCCTTAGTTGCCAAATCCAATGGCCTTTTCTCAATCCTCATTCTCTTTGACCTCTCTGTAGCCATTGACACTGTGGCTTACTCTCTCCTCCTTGATACTCTCTACTTTGTAGATTTCCAGGACACCACTGCCTCCTGGTTTTCCTCCTATCTCTGTTTCCTTTGCTGGATCTTCCTCCAAATCATGCCTTCTAACTGTAGGTATCCATCAGAGTCCTGTCCTTGGCCCTCTTCTCTTCTCTCCCTATGCTACTTCACTTGGTGATCTCACTAACTCCAGTGGATTAATTACCATGTCTCTATTAATGATTCTCAAATCTACTTTTCCTGTCCCCAACTATCTGCTGACCTCTAATCATGAATCTTCAACTAGCTTTCAGATATCTTGATTTGGATGTCCAGTACACTTAAACTCAACATGCCCCAAACAGAACTCATTATTTTTCACCTAAACCCTCCTCATCACTGCCACCTTCCCTATTACTGTGGAGGGCAACACCATCCTCCCAGTCACTCAGGCTTGCAACCTAGGAGTCATCCTGGATTTTTTACTACCTCTCACTCCTCACATCCAAGCTATTACCAAGGCCTGTCAATTTCTTTCAAATACACCCCCTTCTCTCCTCTGACACTGCCACCACTCTAGTGCAGGCCCTCATCACATCATGCCTTGACTATTGTAATAGCCTGCCTGTGGGTTTGCCTGCCTCAAGTCTCTCCCAGCTTCAATGTATCCTCCATTAAGCCACTAAAGTGATTTTTCTAAAATGCAGGCCTCATCATGTCACCACCTCTCCCCCTCCCCTGACTCAATAAACCACAGTGACTTCCTACTGTCTTCAGGAGCAAATAAAAATGTTCTGTTTGGCATTCAAAGCCCTTCATAATCTAGCCCCACCTTCCTTTATAGTCTTCTTACACCTTATTCCCTGACATGTACTGTTTGATCCAGTGATACAGGCCTCCTGGCTGTTTCATGAACAAGATGCTCCATCTCTCAGCTCTGGGCATTCTCTCTGGCTGTCCTTCCTGCCTAGAATGCTTTCTTTCTCTGCTCTTACTACTGACCTCCCTCATTTCCTTTAAATTCCAGCTAAAGTCCCTCCTTCTATGGGAAGCCTTCTCCAACCCCTCTTAATTCCAGTGCCTTCCCTCCATTAATTATTTCCTATTTATCCTGTATTTGTCTTGCTTTGTGTGTATTTATTTGCATGTTGTCTTTCCCATTAGACTGTAAGTTCCTTGAGGACCAGAACTGTCCTTTGCCTCTTTTTGTTCTCCAGTGCTTATCACAGTGCCTAGGATATAATAGGGGCTTAATAAATGTTTGGTTGATACAATGTAACCTCAAGGAACTTCAGAATTCTAGCCACTTGTCCTGTAGGTTCCTCAGCTTATCAATGTTATTCTTAAAATGAGATGCCCCAAAACTGAACACAATACTTCAAATCAGGTCTGACTAGAGCTGACTGAGTCAGTGGAGCTATTACCTCCCTATACTTGGACATTATTCCTTTCTTCATTTCATTTTGGGTTTTTTTGGGGGGGAGGGAGTGAAAGGAGAAGGGAGAAAAGGAGCTGCTATATTACCCCATTGACCTATATTGAGCTTATAGTCCACAAAATCCTTTAGCTATGGCTCCCCAACATCTTGCACTTGCAGCATTGATTTCTGGAACATGTATAAGACTTTATATTTAAGACAACTAGATTTCATCTTACTGGATTTGTACAAATGTCTGTTAAAACCCTTTTGGATCCTAACTCTGCCATTCAAATTAACACCTATCCCTTCTAACCTTGTATCACCTACAGATACGATAGGCTATGTCTTTATCTAATTTGCTAACAAAACTACTGAATAGGACAATTCCCTGAGACACTCTACCACAGAGTGCCTTCTAAGCTGACAATGAATCATTCATTAATATTTGTCTGGGGGGAGGGGCAACCTACAGCCTCGAGGACACATGTGGCCCTCTAGGTCCTCAAGTGTAGCCCTTTGACTGAATCCAAACTTCACAGAAGAGGCTGCAGGTTCCCCACCCCTGGTTTAGGTCTTACCTTTCCCCCAAACCTACCCTTTAACCAAACTTCCCTGTATCTGCAAAAGCACTACCATTTTTCCAGGCTCCTAGGTTTCTAACCTTAGCATTATCCTCAACTTCTCATTTTCTTACCTCCTATGTCCAATCAGTTGCTAAATCTTGGCATTTCTCCCTTCACAACATCTCTCACACCCAACCCCTCCTCTATCCCCACAAAATCAACACTCTAGTTAAGGCCCTCTTGTCCTCTCACCTAGACTATTGCAATGTCTTCCAAATGGGTCACTCTACCTCAAGTTTCTCCTTCCCTCCCCACCACCTACTAAACAGCATCTTTACAGTAGAGACTTTTCTTGTTTTTGGTACAACTGTACCAAACCGTTGAATTTGTTATTGTGGTGGTGATTTTGCCATTCTTTCTATCCCCAGAACTTAGCACAGGGCCTATCACATAGCAGGTGCTTAATAAATGCTTGTTAAATTGATTTGTTGAATTTAAAGCTCTTCACAATTTAGCCCCAACTTGTATTTTCAGATCTTATACACTGATCCTTTCCCACAGTCTACAGACTAGACAAACAGGCCTTCCCCCAGTCTCCACACACAACATTAGCTCCCATTTTCTTGCCTTTGTACTCTCAAACCTAGAACATAGTCCTTCCTCACATTTACCTCAAAGAACCCTTTACTTCTTTTAAAATACAATTCAAGCAATACCTTAAAAATGAAGCCTTTCTAGATCTTCCCAACTGCTTGCGCTTCCCTTTCCCTAGTTACCTTGTATTTAACTATCTTGTATTTAATTTGTATATCCTTATATATGAATACTTTGTCTCCACCTATAGAATGTAAGCTCTTTCAAAGTGGAGCTTGCATTATCCTTTGCATTTGTACCTTCAGCTCTTTTCACAGTGCCTGGTTCATAGTGTCCATAATAACTGCTTATGGATTGATCAGTTCTTGAATTCACCTAAAGGTACTATTGGCCAGTCCACTTTTCTTCACCTTTTCATAAAAATATCAGGAGTATCTATCAAATGCTGTATACAAAAATCTAGGTAAATAATAACAATGGCATTGCCTGTATCTACCAGTCTAGTAACTGTTTTTCAGAATGAAATTGGTCTGGCATCAGTCTGTTCATGCTGACTTTTTAGGATCACTTCATTCCTTATCTAGATGTGCACTAACCACCCAATTAATTATACATTTTAAAACTTTGACAGTATTTGTAGTCAAGCTCAGGGTCGTGCAATTTCTAAATATTACTATTCTTTCTTATTCTGAAAAGCAGAACAATATTTGCCCTTCTGCAGTCCTATGATACACCACCTCACCACTCCTATAGTTCCACAGTTTTCTGAAGATCACTGACAATGGTTGAACAATCACCATAAATAAAACTTGAAAATTCAAGAGAAAATGGGAATGAATCAGCAATTTTTTTAAAGTTAGCATTAATTTGCATAAGTTAATTGACATTGTATATTTTTGGAAAGAAGCTCAAACTCTTATTTTCCGTTTCTTTTTTTTTTTTGTCCTTCATAAGCTGGGGGATCCATTTCTAATAACATTTTGAATTGGTTTGAAGGATGAACAGAGATTGTGACCACAATCTGTCTGCACAGTACTAAGGCCTACAGGGTGAATTTTTTTGTACTTTTTCAGAACTTTGACCATTATTGAAGCCAGGAGGACATCAATCATTTTTGCTCATTTCCAAATAAAATTTATTTAACCAGTTGTAGTGCAGTTTATTTTAGTATTATGCTTACCCTTTATTTTAGTGTTGTGGCTGATTTTCATTAGATCATTCATAAAACCCCTTACCCCCTATGCCAAGAGACATAATAATGATGGTAATAATAATTCCTTAATATAGTGCTTTAACGTTTGCAAAGCACTTTATAATAGATTATCTCATTTGAGCCTCACAACAACCCTGTGAAATAGGTGTTATTGACATCTCCATTTTCAGATGAGGAAACTCAGATTTATACAGGTTAAATGACTTGCACATATTCACACAACTAATAATCATATGAAGGTGTGAAGGAAGCAAGCATTTATTAAATGCCTACTATGTGCCAGGCACTGTGCTAAAGACTTTACAAATATCATCTCTTTCAATCTTCATAATTACCCTGGGAGGTAGATGCTATTATTATCCCCATTTTACAATTGAGGAAACTGAAGCAGAAAGGTTAAATAATTTGCCCTGGGTCACATAGCTAGGAAGTATACCATGAGACTGTTTGAACACAGGTTTTTACTGACTCTTGGACACAGTATTCTATCTACTATCCTACTTAGCCTCCTCTAAGGTAGGATTTGAATGCAGGTTCTGACTCCAAGTCCAGCAGAAGCAATTATGGGACTCTCGCTACCATTTGTAGCTACATATTCATGCCTAACAGTCAGCCAGTAAGCATTTGTTAAATATTAACAATTTGTCTGGCATGGCATTAAGTGTTGGGGATGACACATACAAGCACAAATAAAGATACTTTCTGCCCTCAAGGAGCTTACATCCTAATGGAAGGAAATAGCACATTAAAAGGGGTAAGTGGTAGCTAATCCTGGAGAACAAGGGATGGCTGATCTGGAGTCTTTCTGCAAAATACAGGGTTTTAGGAAGAACTTATCAATTTGAGAAGGGTCCCCCAGCAGTCCTTTTTCCATACCCTAATGTTTTCATGTCATCTCTACTACTATGAACATATTGATTTGCTCCCTATCAAACAGTAACCTCACCTGTATTAAACCTGTAACTAAAATGAAACTATAATTTAAAAAAAATTAACATAGGTTTTGTATCGGAATCTACTAAACTGTCCTGTAGACTATTTTCTTTCTAGGAGATAAACTAAATTGTGAATAACCTAATTAAAATAACCTAAAAAAAATTACTAAAGTAAACTTTTCCTTAAGTTGAACAGAGTTGTTTTATTTGGAAAGGACCAGAAGTTACTGGGTCTACTTGTATCTGATAAGGTGTCTTAAATATCCAAAAGTATTTGTATGTAGGACTTTCAAATTCTATTTCTTTCCAAGTAAATTTTCTTCAGTCAAGTAGGGACTAAAAGTTGTGTAAGCCAAACAGGATGAATAATAATGGAGAGGCATTTACTACCCCCCCCAAATTCACACATTCTACATTCTAAACCCAATTGGCCTACTACATTCCTTGACCTAGTCTTGTCCTTTTCTGCCTTTGTTGACTGGCCCCTGCTATTACTCTTCACCAGAGGTGGAGAAACTGTGGCCTCAAGGCCACATGTGGGCCCTCTAAGTTCTTAAGTGTGGCCCTTTGACTGAATCCAAACTTCACAGAACAATTAGGGAGGCACTTGAGGACCTAGAGGGCCACAGGTTTCCCACCCCTGCAGTCTTCACTATGATCTTGCCCCACCCTTCCCCCCTCCTTTAATCTTTGACTCTCAGAATCCTCATCTTCCTTCTAGGCTCTGTTCAGCTGATAATTCATTGTGTAACTTCCCATGATCCTCCCTTCTGAGTATTCTTTCCTTGCTCAAATATTCTTAGATCATCTCCTCCTAAACTCTCCTTTTGTCACTCCCTAATTTGTCAATCAGACAACAAACATTTATAAGCATATATTATATGTGATGCATTATCATGAGACAACATAAAAGTATATACACACAAGATGTGATAGATGGAAGATAAGCTCAGAGAGAGGGTCTTAGGGAAGTGGAGGACAAGGGGGTTGGACTTGGAAAGACATCCTGCAGGAGGTAGAATTTGAGCTGAGTCTTGTAAGGAAGCCAGGAAAGCTAAAAAGTGGAGGTGATAAAGGAGAATAGCCATTAGAAAAAAACGGGGATGAGTGTGAAAGGAACAAAAGGTAGATTAAGTGGGATGAAGTAAAGTGTGTTGTTGTTGGATCAAGATTCCATTTGGGGTTTTCTTGGCAAAGATGTTGGAGTGGTTTTCCATTTTACAGATGAGGAACTGAGGCAAACAGGATTAAGTGATTTGCCCAAGGTCACATTTCAAGTCTGAAGCTGGATTTGAACTCATGAAGATTAAATCTTTCTGATCCCAAGTCCAGTGCTCTAGCTGCCCTCAAAGTGAAGTGTAAGACTACAAAGGTAAGGAGATAGATTATGAAGGGCTTTGAATGCAATATAGAGGGCTTTATATTTGAACTTTGGAATAATAGGATACTACCACAGTTTACTGAGTAGAAGGATGACATGATCAGACCTGTATTATTATACTTAGCTGTATATATGTCCTATGGATTCATTTGAATATAAGCTCTTAAAGGGCAAGGAACATTGTATCTGTGGTTATATTCCCTAGCACCTTATACAATACTTTTCATTTAAAGGTTTGTTGAATCTACGGAGGAAAAAAAATGGTGAGAAACATGATCCAAAGAAAAAGACCCTTTATTAATATGAAAATAATCTGGAATGAGAGCTGGTGGTATCACAAGATAAAAATACAAGGGTAACAGATCTGTAATTAGGAATGTTTTCACCTAGAACAGTCTTACTACAAGTTCAGACATTCCAGAAGAGGGATTAAGTGGCCATTCCCACAGAGAGTCTGGCCTTTGCCCCCTGTGGTAATTAGGGGAAGGCAAACCTTAGGAAAGGGTCACAATAGAGACTGGACCCTGAGAATTGAAGTTTAGGGGTGCTGGTTGCTACAGGGAGAAAGGATTTTTTCCTAGGGAAGAATCCCATCTCCTTCAATGTTAGCATCTTGGGGGAAAGTCTCATTTACCCCATTGTAGTTAGAGGTCTCTGGGGCAGGTCACTTAACCCTATTTGCCTTGGTTTCTTCATCTATAAAATGGGCTGGAGAAGAAATACCAAACCACTACAGTATCTTTGCCAAGAAAACCCCAAATAGGGTCACAAAGAGTCAGACACAACTGCACAACAATAGGAGGAAATGTTTAGGAGGTGGCTAAGTGGCTCAGTGGATAGAGTGCTGTTCCTAGAGTTAGGAAGACCTGAGTTAAAATCCAGCTTCAGCCACTTACTAGTTGTGTGACCCCGAGCAGGTCATTTAATCTCCATTTGCCTTAATTCACTGGAGAAGTGAATAGCAAACCATTCCAGTATTTTTGTCGAGAGAACCCCATGGACAGTACAGTCCACAGGGTCATGAAGAGTTGCACAGGACTGAATGACTGAACAACAAAGTTAGACCTCTGAAAGGGGCTTTTACAACTGAATTCTTTGTGTTGCTCTATGGGGTAAAACAAAATCTATGGGGGATTTTAATTGACTACAAATTTAGGATGAATAAACAATTTGGGCTTCCAGGGGCCAAGATGACAAAGTAAAAAGGTAGTCGGTCTCACCCTCCCCTATCAACCTCTGAAAACCCAGAAAATATCACCCCAGAAAAAACACTGAAACAGCTGAACCAGAAGAAAGATGGGGTGCAGCAGTGCAGTAGCCCAACTGGCTACAGAGATTAAAGGGAAAGGCCCCTCTTATCCCAGGGGAAGAGGAGCAGTATGAACCTGGAGTCGCCCAGCCAGTTGATGGAAAGACCCACTTTAGCACACCAGGAGGAGATTCCAGTGCCTCGGCATTCTACAGCAAATGGGTCTCCCAATGTCTCAGCAAAAATAAGGGAAGCAGCACTACAAAGGCCCCAGGCGGATAAGCACCCTGCAGCATTCGTCTGAAAGGAGCTGAAGAAAACAACCTAGAGTTGCCCAAAAGTTTCAGCCTTGTTGACTCCAGCCCAACACCAGGTAAGCTGTCAGAACCCTACAGCCTCCAACTGCCAACCAGAAGGAGATCCTGAAGCCCAGGTGGTCAAGCAGGCAAACACCAACAGCTGGAAACTAAACAATCTAATCCTAAAAAATGATTGGGTCAAACAACAAATCATAGAAACAATCAATCATTTCACTCAAGAGAATGACAATAATGAGACAACATACCAAAACTTATGGGATGCAGCAAAAGCAGTTCTTAGGGGAAGTTTTATATCTCTAAATGCTCATATAAATAAAATAGAAAAAGAGGAGATCAATGAATTGGGCATACAACTAAAAAAACTAGAAAAAGAACAAATTAAAAATCCTCAATTAAACACCAAATTAGAAATATTGAATAGAAATATTGAAAACCAAAGGAAAAATTAAGAAAATTGAAATTAAGAAAACTATTGAACTAATAAATAAAACTAAGAGCTGGTTTTATGAAAAAAAACAATAAAATAGATAAACTTTTGGTTAATCTAATTTAAAAAAAAAGAAAGAAGAAAACCAAATTACTAGTATCAAGAATGAAAAGGGTGAAACTACCCCTAAGGAAGAGGAAGTTAAAACAATTAGGAATTATTTTGCCCAACTATATGCCAACAAATTTGACAATCTTAGTGAAATGGATATATATTTACAAAAATATAAATTGCCCAGATTAACAGAAGAGGAAGTAAAATACTTAAATAACCCCATCTCAGAAAAAGAAGTTGAACAAGTCATTGATGAACTCCCTTGGAAAAAATCTCCAGGGCCAGATGGATTTACATGTGAATCCTATCAAACATTTAAAGAACAATTAATTCCAATACTATATAGACTATTTGGTAAAATAGGTGAAGAAGGAATCTTACCAAATTCTTTTTATGATACAAATATGGTGCTGTTACCTAAACCAGGAAGAGCCAAAACAGAGAAAGAAAATTATAGACCAATTTCTCTAATGAATATAGATGTAAAAATTTTAAACAAAATATCAGCAAATAGATTACAGCAACTTATTACAAGAATAATACACTATGACCAGGTAGGGTTTATACCGGGAATGCAGGGCTGGTTCAATATAAGGAAAACTATCAGCATAATCCATCATATCAACACCAAAACTAACAGAAACCACATGATTATGTCAATAGATGCAGAAAAAGCTTTTGACAAAATACAACACCCATTCCTATTAAAAACACTAGAGAACATAGGTGTAAATGGAGTCTTCCTTAAAATAATAAATAGAATCTATCTACAACCTTCAGCAAGCATAATATGTAATGGGGACAAGCTAGAAGCATTTCCAATAAGATCGGGGGTGAAACAAGGATGTCCATTATCACCACTGTTATTCAACATCGTACTGGAAACGTTAGCTTTAGCAATAAGAGAAGAAAAAGACATTGAAGGCAAAGAAGAAACAAAGCTATCACTCTTTGCAGATGACACGATGTTATACTTAGAGAATCCCAGAGAATCAAGTAAAAAACTACTTGAAATAATAAACAACTTTAGCAAAGTTGCAGGCTATAAAATAAACCCACATAAATCAGCGGCATTTTTTATGTTACCAACAAAGTCCAACAGCAAGAGATAGAAAGAGAAATTCCATTTAAACTTACTGTAGACATAAAATATTTAGAAGTCTACCTCCCGAAACAAACCCAGGAACTCTATGAACACAATTACAAAATACTTTTCACGCAAATAAAATCAGATATAAATAATTGGAAAAACATTAGTTGCTCATGGGTAGGCTGAGCTAATATAATAAAAATGACAATTCTACCTAAGCTAATTTACTTATTCAGTGCCATACCAATCATACTACCAAAAAATTATTTTATAGAGTTAGAAAAAATAAGAAGAAGATTTATTTGGAAGAGCAAAAGGTCCAGAATATCAAGAGAACTAATGAAAAGAAATGCAGGGGAAGGTGGTCTAGCCATTCCAGATCTTAAATTGTATTATAAAGCAGATCATCAAAACTTCTTGGTAATGACTAAGAAACAGAGTGGTGGATCAATGGAATAGGTTAAATATGCAAGACACAGTAGTCAATGACTATAGTAATCTATTATTTGATAAACTCAAAGACCCCAGCTTCTGGGATGAGAACCCACTCTTTGAAAAAAAACTGCTAGGAAAACTGGAAAAGAGTATGGCAGAAACTAGGAATAGAACAAAATCTCACACCATATACCAAAATAAAGTCAAAATGGGTTCATGATTTAGATATAAAGACTGATACTATAAGCAAACTGGGAGAACAAGGAATAGTTTACCTGTCAGATCTATGGAAAACAGAAGAATTCATGACCAAACAGAGAACATTATGAAGAGCAAAATAGATAATTTTGATTACATTAAATTAAAGTTTTTGCACGAACAAAGCCAATGCAACTAAGATTAGAAGGAAGGTAGAAAATTGGGAAAGAATTTTTACAACCAGTCTCTCTGATAAGGGCCTCATTTCTAAAATATATAGAGAATTAAGTCAAATTTATAAGAATACAAGCCATTCCCCAATTGATAAATGGTCAAAGGATATGAACAGACAGTTCTCAGATGAAGAAATTAAAACCATCTATAGTCATATGAAAAAATGCTCTCAATCACTACTGATTAGAGAAATTCAAATCAAAACAATTCTGAGGTACCACATCACACCTATCAGAATGACCAACATGACAAAACAGGAAAATGATAAATATTGGAGAAGATGTGGGAAAATTGGAACAGTAATGCATTGTTGGTGGAGTTGTGAAATGATCCAACCATTTTAGAGAGCAATTTGGAACTATGCCCAAAGGGCTATAAAAATGTGCATACCCTTTGACCCAGCAATAGCACATCTAGGGCTATATCCCAAAGAGATCACACAAACAGGAAAAGGACCTACATGTACAAAAATATTCATAGCAGCTCTTTTTGTGGTGGCAAAGAATTGGAAATTGAAAGAATGCCCATCAATTGGGGAATGGCTGAGCAAGCTGTGGTATATGAATGTGATGGAATACTATTGTGCTATAAGAAATGATGAACAGCTGACTTCAGAAAAACCTGGAAAGACTTGTATGATCTGAGCTGAGTGAAGTGAGCAGAACCAAGAGAACATTGTACACAATAACAACCACGTTGTGTGATGACGAATATTGATAAACTTAATCCTTCCTAGCAATACAAGGATCTAAGACATCTCCAGAGGCCTTGTGATGGAAAATGCTATCCATACCCAAAGAAAGAACTATGGAAGCCGAATTGCTATTTTTTTTCTCTTCTGTTGAGTTTTGTTTCCTCTTTCTGATGGTTCCTCCTATTGGTTTTAATTTCTACTTGCAACATCACTAATGTGAAAAATATGTTTAATATGAATGTAAATGTATAGCCTATATCAGATTATGCACCATCTTGGGGAGGGTGGTGGGCAGGAAGGGGGAGAAAAATTTTAAACTCAAAAGTACATGGAAGTGATTATTGATAAATCAAAATAAAGTAATAAAAAAAGATACTAAAAAAATAAACAATTTGGTGTCATTGCCACATTGCTAATTCAGTCTTGGGTTAAAATAATGGAAATATGGTCTCTAGAATCAAAGAAGGTAATCTGAAATATTTCAGTGCTGGCTGCCATATTGCAGGACGGTATCAAGTGGCACAAATAGAGAATAACTAGAATGTAAAAAGACTTAGATGATGTCATATGAGGTGTGATACAAGTAACTGGGGAAAAGGGAGGTGGGACAGGGAGGGAGGGACACACAAAAACTGTCCTTGGATATTTTAAGGTGTAATACATATGAATATGTACCAGTAATGGCCCCAAACGGAAAAAGTAGAACTAATAGTGGATGGAAGATATAAGAAGGCAGATTTCATTTTAATATAGGAAATACCAAATTAGTCATTAAAGCTGTATGAAAACGGAATATGCTATTATGGTACATAAGTTCCACATAACCAGGGGGATTTTCTGGGGGTAAGTATTCAAGCAACATATGAATGACCACTTATCAAGTATGCCATAGAGATAATTAATACTTTTGGTAAGAGTTCAAACTCAAATATTCATTGAGTAGTCATTAAAACATGGAAAGGGAACCAGTTGTATTTAGTAGAAGACTGCAAAGGAATAATTTTGTTTTGAGTTGGCCTGTCTGTAAAATCCATTCAATTATGTATTAACAAAATTACAAATTGGGATATATTAAGGATCTGTGATTTTTGAAGGTATGGGAATTCTCTCCACTGATGCAGATCTTAATTCATCTATATATCAGCAGATAAGTCTTAGAGAGTTTCCTGAGACTCAGAGTGGTTTAGTGCCTTGTCCATGGTCACACAAATAATAAGTGCCACAAGAAAGATTTGAACTGTCTTCCTGACTTCAACTCCAAAACTTGAATCTTTGGACCCTTTAAAGAAGCAGTTAATAATTGAAAATGTATGGCATAAACAACAGAATTTTTCCAAAAAGGCAACGTATTTCATAGATTCTTTAAAAGAAATAAAATTAGTTAGCGATGAAATTAACTTCTCTATAATAATAATGGCTAGCATTTACATAATACTTCAAGGTTTGCAAATCACTTTACATGTGTTATCTTGCTTTACAAGATAGGTCAAATATAGGAAAAGTAAAGTAATCTGAAACAAAAGGAAACTATGAAAAGAAAAGGTCAACACATCCAAATTGATATTAACCTCCAAACCCAGTTCAAAAGAGGAAGTATCCCGGAAAGCATCTGGCATGACACTCCCTTTGCTCAAATTGCACTATCTCCTCAGCAGCCTGAGAATCTTAACATTCTCCAGCTAAAAAATTATATTGAGAAAGTAGTATGCACAGCAAAAAGTTGCCTGATTACTGTGGTTCTTGCCCTACTTCAGGAACGTATGTCCACTATACATTTAGTAGGATTTTCCCCTATTATTCCTTCAAAGTCACAGAGTCAACTCTAACAACTTATTTTACATTTGTGTCAGTGCAACCTGTCTTTTTAAACAATATATTAGAAGGAATGTAAGCAGGAAACAAAAAAAAATTCCTTCTTACCTTCAACTGCACAAAAGTCATCCCAAGGCATTGGGTGAGTCTCTGACAGCTGGTTCTGGGGATTTCCAGGATGCCTTGAATTTTCTGATGTTGGACCTGAATTTGATCTCCAGGATTGGGAAAGAACTCCATTTCCTCAGTATTCTCTATTAAAAAGGTTCTTCCCATGTTTGCCAGGTGACCCTAAAGACACAGTTCTTCTATTCACTTGAATAAATTTACTCCCAAGTGTATTCTCTTAGGAGGAAAGATGAGACTTGAGAGGGTGAATCTTAAAGAGAGGAAGGGGCTGGGGTTAAGGAAAGACCAAAGTAGAGATTTTTTTCATTAGGTGACTGCTACTTCCACATGAATTCTATAGCAGTAGGTTGTAGGATCTCATTTCCTGGGGGTCTCTTTTTATGAAAAGTAGAAAGGAGCTAGTGTCATGTTCTAAAGCCTAACTCAAATAAATACCATCTCTTCTCTAAAGTTTTCCAGAGTTCCTCCAGTTAGTAATGCTCTTTCCCTCTTGGACTCTACACAGAACTTAGCTTGCCTCTCATGCATTCATCCTACACTCACAAAATTGCAGAACTTCTGAACTAGAAGAGACCTTAGGGATCATCTGATCGAACCTGCCCCCCGACCCACCCACCCATTCTGTTTCACAGATGGAGAAACAGTGATATGAAGTGACTGACCAAAGATTACAGCATAGTCAGCCAACCTCAGGAATTAAGACAGAAACACTTAAGAATAATGAGTTTTATTGTATTATTATGCCTCCCATTTACCTAGTGGTTTCTGATGTCCTGAAAGTTGCAGGTGCAGCTGTAGGTTTCTTAAAGATCCATAACAAAGCTACTTTCCGGGAATTAGAACCACGGTAACGTTAGGACTGCTATCAGGGGATAGAGTGCCAGGGTTGGAGTCAGGAAGACTCCTCTTCCTGAGTTCAAATCTGGCCTCAGACATTCACTAGCAGTATGACTCTGGGTAAGTCACTTAACCCTGTTTGCCCCAGTTTCCTTATCCATAAAATGAGCTGGAAAAGGAAATGGTAAACCACTCCAGTGTCTTTGCCAAGAAAACTCCAAATAGGGTTATAAAGGGTCAGACATGACTGAAAACAAATGAAAACAATAACAGGTGCAGAGGGGAATGATGGGACATTCAAACCATGGAGCACATAAAGGACAAAGGTAGACTTCTTCTAGAGAGCAGTCGAATTGTTTAAGGCACAGAAGACAGTCAAATTTGACTGCAGCATAGGCTTCGTGCAAAGTAGAAATGTGAGATAAGGCTGAAATGTAAAGTAATGAAAGTTTGTGGTAGAACCATGACACCCAAAGGAGTCTGAGTTTTGGGCATCTAGGTAACGCAGCAGATAGAGCACTGGGCATGAGTCAGGAAGATCTGAGTTCAAATATGGCCTTATACACTTATTAGCTTAACCCTGTTTGCCTCAGTTTCCTCATCTGTAAAATGAGCTAGAGAAGGAAATGGCAAACCACTCCAGTATCTTTATGAAGAAAACCCCAAAAAGGGTCATGAAAAGTCAGACACAACTGAAACGACTGACAACAACAAACAGGTAGAGCCAAGGCAGTCATTAAAGCTTGGCTCATCTGAACAGGACAAGGCAGGAGCAGGGCAGAGGTAGACCTCTCCTCCTCACTCAGCTGAAAGGTCCATAGAGTTCGCACCTTTCCAAATATAAAAGGGAAAATGAAAATCTGTGACTTTTTTTTTTGCTGAACAGATCAATGACCTTCTTTCATACCATAGCATTTGAATATCAATTTCAATTTTGTACATTTAAAATTTCTCTTTTAAAAATGGTAGATTTAGGGGCAGCTAGGTGGTGCAGTGGATAGAGCACAGACCCTGGAGTCAGGAGGACCTGAGTTCAAATTCGGCCTCAGATACATAACACTCACTAACTGTGTGACTCTGGGCAAGTCACTTAACCCCAACTGCCTCACATTAAAAAAAAAATGGTAGATTGAAAATGTGTTCATTTTTTGACTAGAAAACTGGTTAGCTGATACTCTCCTCTGCTACATTCTCTTCCCAGAAGCTGCTCCAGGGCTAGATTTTCTAGGACATTTCAAATTGTTTTAACCTCAAGTTTGCCCTCTAAGCCCTCCTCTATATGCTGGAGAGATTAGTAAGTTAAAAAAAATTAAAATAAGTGAAACAAACTTTCAAAATTCTTTAAACATCTTTAAGCATCCTGTTCTTGACCAGATGAATCAAGGTCATTGTGATGATGTGGTTCAAATGACTTAAACAAAAATGGCCCTACAGTCATATTGGATTTAGCAAAGATAGCATTTCTACCAAGGAAGGAGGGAATTATGAATTGCTTAGCTTATGTAATAAGGTATTACAGTAATACTTTTCCTATACAGGATGTAAAAATGTCACTATTTTATCTAATTTCCTGCTACTTTTATGAGAAATTTTGTAACATTTCTGCTTTTCTTCTGTTCTCCCTGCAGAAGGAAGTATTAGTTCAGTAGTTCACTTGACTCCAAAGTAACGTAATAGCCTCAATGTACTGCTGGAAGAATAATAGTATGGTGTTATTACTAATGAAAAACACATTTCTCTTATAACCAGGGTTTGTCTTTAATAAAGTTAATTAAAATCAATGGCTAATAATTTGTTTGGATTGTTCTCTATATAGCTACAGAAATACAAGACCTTAATATTTGTCTTCCACTCCCATGTACTATTTAATTCACTTGTGAAGAAAAAACGAATCCGTAGAGTGATGAACTAACAAATGGACTCATCAAGTCTCTTATCTGTGGCCAGAGTGTTTATGGACAAAAACTCTTTTACTGTTATTAGTCATGATAAGAATTTCCTTGTTTTTCCTTATTTCCAGCCTCTGGATATTGAAAATATTATTGTCTTCTCCATATTATTTTGTACCCATAGTTTCATTTTTGCGGTTTCTTTTTTTCTTCACTTTCATCTTTCTCATCTTAGTTGTTTTTACATGTCCTTGGCTAATCTTTAGGTTTATTTTTAGGGTACATATACATAGAATAGAATTCTGAATACTGAAATGCAGAGTATACTGTTTGAATGGAAGGAATACATAATCAATGAGCTTTTTCTACTAAAATATGCCAAGTTATTCCAAAAACTGAATGATCAATGATGCACACTCATACGTAAAATTTTAAAAATGTCAAGTGAAGAAATATGAAAAAAACATTTTAGTTAGAATTAATTAAAAAGTTGTTGAGTGAGACATTCTAACACTGAGGTTTTAGTTGTTACTATAGTCTCAATGTTCTTCTATGAATGACCCAGAAATATCACTTTTTATAGACAGAAAAACTTTTTGGTGCTTCCTGTGTATTTATAAAGGCAAGACCTGGCGTTTCTAATGAATGCTGTTAGATGCTCATTTTTACTGAGGCCTTTGAAGGCAGCTTAAATTTTAGCCAGTGGCTATATAGGCCACAATCTGAAAGAGACACACTCAACTGAAATAAGCTTTCATAGATAATTCAATACCTCCAAGATAGCTATCCTCCTTAATATTTCAGAAATCTACAATTTCATTGGAGTTGAAACTCCCTCCATTGGTGAGATCACTAACCTTCTAGGCCTTGGAAGATGAGGGGTCTACATAAGTTACAGTGGTTAAAAAAAAATCCTGTAACATCACTTTATAACCAACATTCTGATGATGTCTCTTCAAACTTAGCTAAGTCTTCAGAAGTCTCTGGACATCACACCTCTCATCCAGTCTAGAACATATACTCAAACCTTTTCCAGCTTGCGAATTGCCAGAACTCACAACTCTGTGAGCAGAGCCTTCAAGAACATCAAATTAAAGAATTATAGAATTTCAGACTTGGAAAGTATCTGAGATAAGAGATCATCTAGTCTAGCTTCCTTCTAAAACATAGCAGACAAATGGGCACTTACCTTCCATTTTTAAACCTCAAATGAAGGGAAACCTACTATCTCCCAATATAGTACATTCTATTTTGGGAGGGTTTATTCTAGCTCTAAATCCATATGTCTATGAGGACATACTGATGTTTCAGATGTAAATTTTAGTGGAGAACACTTTCAGTTGGGAAAAAAATCATGAAAGTTAAAAAAAAACCACCTCAAATTAATTGACAAGCACTTACATAACATTGCACACCCAAACACATCACCCATTATTATTACAAATTAATATGAGAGAGCCAATTATTCCAGATTTTTACAAAGGATACTGGCACAAAATTTTCATTGGATTTCCCTATATCCCCAAATTTTTCCAATCCTTCAAGAGAGGGCAAAGAGTCTTTTCTAAAGACTTCTTTTTATGTTATGTTTGCCCTAAAAGGCAATCGTTTCCAACAGAGTAGAATTGTAAGCAATGGCAAATCTCCAGTAACTCTTCTCTGGTGATTTCATAAGAGCTATCCATATGGACAGGAAATTCACTGGCAAGAAAACACAGGTAAAAAGGAATTATTTTGCTGCTGGCACATGCCTTTGTATAACTTGTATTGTCCCCATTATAGTATATGTCATTAAAGAGAACTGGAATATGGTCACAGAGTAAATAGGCAATAAATATGTTCCCTCTCTAATATTAAAAAGCCATAGTGCTAAGCCAGCAGTTGAATCTAGCTCAAATGGGCATTTACAAAAATTATTTATTATTTATTATGAAAAACTATGAATCAACACCATGAAAAATAAATAAAATTTTTGTCCAAATGTTTGCTCCCACAAGCAGAACTGAATCTTACTGCTACAATGTACTAGATGATGTCAAATCATCTTTATTGTTGAATCATATGACCTAATATCTATAGGAAGTATGACCTACTATAAAGTCTCTCTACTTCAGACTTGTAGTGACATCCTCCAAATAAGTGAAACCCATGGAATTCCCTTTTATGTCAAACATAGGCTCATCTTCATCAATTATTTCATTAGATCAGCAAACCAGGTATCTCTGTGTATCCTATCCCAAACATGTACTGGCTCTCTGACCCTTGGCAAGTCATCTAACCATTCAGTGCTCTAGATAATTCTCTAAGTTTCCTTTCTTGCAGTGAAGGTACCAATCTGCATCCCTGGAGGGAGGTTCCTCACTGGGGAGTTCTTTTTATTAATAAAATCATGTGTCCAGCCGGTCCCTCTCCCTCTCCTTACCAGCCAAATGTCAAAGTTAGATTTAATTTAAATCAATTCCATAAACATTTACTAAGAAATCATTCCAGAATCCACACGTGAAGAAAATATTATCTTAACAGTGACTGTTACAGTAAGAAAGAAGATGGTACTCAAAGTTCCCAAAACATCTCCATCTTCTTTTTTCCTCTTTTTAGAAATATAATAATAATGATAATGGTAATAGCTTACATTTACATAGTGCTTTAAGGTTTTGAAAAGTATCTCATTTAATCCAGGAAACAACAGGGTATCTAGGTGCCACACTAGCTCTTTGATCCTGGGCAAGTCACCTAACCCTGTTTGCCTTAGTTTCTTTGTCTGCAAAATGAGTTGGAGAAGGAAATGCTCTAGAAGATACGCTAGTATCTTTGCCAAGAAAACCCCAAATAGGGTTATGAAGAGTCAGACATGACTAAAACAGCTGAATGACAACCAGGAAAGCTCACTTATCCAACTCCTATTTGTCTGGCTCTCCAGTTAATCTCAACTGTTAAGCTATACTGACTTTTACAGCAGCACCTCTCCAGGCCCTCTCATTTGTACAAAATCTATGACTGGTTTGTGCAATTCCGGTTTCATGAAACCTGGCTCCATAAGAACAGAAGAACCCTCCTCCTTAATCCATCCTTCACCCCCACTGTCATATAATCTTCCCTACATTCACACTTCTGTGATCATGGCACTGTCCTGAGCAATAAACTACAATGCCCTGCCCCCTCCTTTCTACTAACTAAATTACAAATTCCTTATCTTTAATCTTATTATCAACCTTCCTTTCTAGTCTTATCTCAAACAACCATTCTCCTTCACTTGCTCATTGTTTTTAGCCAAACTACACTACTCATTCCCTCATATTCATCCTTCCCTATTCAGTCCCCCTGTTTTTGCTCAGATCAGTTAGCACTATTCCACCTACAGACTCCTTCCACCTCTGCCTATTGAAATCCTTTCCTTCCTTCAAGGCACAACACAGGTGTACCTTCTTCTTTGATGTCCTCTCTGATTCCTGTCACCCTACCCTCCAGGTGCTCTCTTCCTCTTTTCTCACACTACATTGTCTGAAATGCCCCTTTGCCACTGACTTCCAGCAGAACACTGAGGCTGTTATATTACCTTGGAGTCCAGTGAACTACTGAATTAATACTTCTAATCTCAAGGAACACACATATTTGTGCATAAGTCTTTTACCCATTATTAAACCTCCCCGTGGGCAAGAATTGTGCTATACTTAATCTCTTTAGCACCTATCATAGATATTTGAAAAGTTTAGATATATTAAAAATGTAAAATGAATTGGGAAACTAAGCAATATATACATAGATAGATCAGTTTCCAACAGCACCATGGGAAAAGAATTTCAAAATGTATATATTAAGGTGGATTATGAAACTTCATATAGAAGAAATTATATTTTGTTACAACTACTATTAAATTGAAACATCTTTACATGGGAACAGGGCTAAAGAGAACCCCCATGTTGTAGCTTATTAGTTAGATGTACTATATATAAATATACAATTTTAGTGCTAGAAGACCTTAGAATTAATCTAACACAATCCCTTATTTCACAGTCAAGAAAACTGATTTGAAAGGTAAAAATGGACCTAGAATCCAGGTCTCTAAAACCCTGATGTTTTTTTTCTCATGTAGGAGAAAGGTCCTTCTGGATTGTTCTTTTTTCCCCCTAAATCCACAATCAATTTGTATACATGGAGTTGTACCATAGTGGGATTTCTGGTTGATTGGTTCCTATATGAAGAGAAAAAAAGAGCTTATCAAAATCTCTTCAAAACCCACGATTCTATGAAGTACCAATAATGTTTGCATCAGAAATTTTCATTTCAATTCAGAGTAAATGTGACATGAAATTAAAGCATGTGGACAGGAGAAATCCTCCACAATACCAGTTCAAAAATTCTTTATCTAGTACACATGGGTGGTTACGGTGGTGCTTAGGGCGAAACAGAGTCCCAGAAAAGTGGGGGAGAGGAGGGGAGAGAGTGACCTGAAAGGCCAGACATTCAGCTTCTTTTCCAATTCACGTAGAGATAGATGATTACTGCCGAACCTTGGGAGGTCATAGGACTTTGCTGTTCTTCAAATCTTCAAATGGTAAAATGAAGATATTACTCCTAACAATTCATCATTTTCAATGGCATTTCCATATACCACAGATCCTCCAACTTTATTTTCCCCGAGAAACTTTATCCAGAGCTGCTAACAAGTAGTCAAATAGACTGACTTAAGTTTCTCCTCCTAGCTTGGCCTGTCTGGTAGAGGTCCGAACAATGAGCAAAATGGCCAAAAGGTAGGTAGGCTGTGGGAGGGAAAAGGAAGGTCTTAATAATCTACAAAATAGATAATTAACTATTGAATAAGGTCAAGTTGGCTATACCCATCCCTTTCCTGCCTCCACAGTGATATCTGTGAAGTGTAATGATGTGCATAAATTACTTTGAGTTTCTTGAAATATGAGCACCACTGAAGTACCAACTATAAGTATTATTAGCTACTCTATGAGAGGACATTTAAAACAGAAAGCAATTTAACAAATCCTCATTAAGCTATGCTATTGAAATCTTACACTGATATCACAGAGCACTTTTCAAGCTCTCTCATGTCCTGTCTTTTTGCCAATTTCTGCCCTCAGATATGCATACATGGCTCATCTTGATTTCCATTTAAAGACGTGAACATCTCACTGGCTTTTCTGACTAGTTGCTACTTGTAAGGGAAGATCTGCCAGTATGTAAGGAAGATGCAGTCAGCTGAAATTTTCTAGATACAACAGTTTAAATGGTTTGTGACTACACTGGAAACTATACACACACACACATATATATAAACATATGCATATCTATATGCATACACATACATGTATGTCATTTTAATTATTGATAACAACATAAGCCCCACCACCATTGTGCATTTCTTCTCTCTACCATCCAGTTCAAAATTACTTTGTCATGGTTTACATTTGGCTGATTTTTGCTTTAATAAATGTTCAGAACCAAAAGGGTTTAAGATCTCGTCCCCTGATGTAAAGTGTGGAGAAGAAACATCAAATTAAAAGGAGAAAGATACTGACTACCCCTTTGGCCAGTTTATATTTGGCAACTGGATAAAGCAAATATTTCCCATTCCTTTGCAAGTAAGGGAGGAAAAACATCCAACTAAGGGGATTAGAAAAAATCATTCCCTTAGACCCCCACAGACATACTTCGTGAACCCAGAAGGAAACATGCAGGTCCAAAGTACCGGGGGATAGAAAGAGATGCCCTCATTCACTGGCCACTGAAATGTAACAATCTCCTTCCACTTCAAGAAAATTGAAGGTCAGGCACATTTTGTAATCCTGGCCTTCATCCCCCATGGCAGGAGTGCAGGCCATAGTGCTAAGGAACTTGGTTTACCGGAATTTTAAAAGCCCCGACACCTACTGTATGAAATAATGCATCAGTTTTGGCACCATCAGTATAGACAACAGCTTGCTTCCAACTTGGCTGCAGATAATGAAATTAGCTCCCGAATTACCATAAAGTGGAACAAGTAAACACAAAAGCAGGAGCTACTTTTTTTATGCCCCTCTGTAACTTCTATGGCTTTTTAGCTATGTAGATTCAAAGCAATGCTTCTGTTTTTCTAAGTCACTATTTTGACCTCAAACAGATAAAGAACATTAAATGACAACATTCAGCAAAAGAGTGACTCTGTTCTTCCCCAGTCCACTCTGTTTACATTAGGAAATCTACCCAGGGATTGAGGAGAGGAGGAAGGGGGGAGGAAGGGGGAGCGGGGGGGATGGTGGGGCGCCTGGGGGTGGGGGTGTGGGCGGGGGGGGGGGGGGGGGGGGGCGCCTGCCTTTCATCGGCTGCTCTTTCGGTTCCACTGGCTCCGTCCAAGGCTGGCCCCTGTTTCTCAGTAAGCTTACTCCACTCCAGATGTGCGGCGGCTCCAGAGTGGCTGCCATGTACAGTAAATCGGCATCTAAGGACTCGTCAATCTGTGGGGTAGAGCAATTGTGGTCTCACCAGGCCGCCCCACTGGCACAAACAGAAATGTGTGCTGCTTGGGGGCAGGGGCGGGAGGGGGACGGTGGGCGCAAGTGGAAAGGGGTGATGTGTGGGGCGGGCAGAGAGGCAGCCAGGGAGGGGGGAGAGATGGAATGGGGGTGGGTAAAGGGGTGAAAGGTGTTAGTTCCCCATAGAAGTGGGGGAGGGAAGAGCACTAATGACCAACCAGGGAAATGTCCTTAATACGTTTGTAAATTTTCTTGTAAATGTTTTACACTTTAAAAGAAAGGGGAATGCTGTATATCATTTAGAAATGTTGGCTGTCTATAGGTCCCTGTGGATATTACTGGGTTAGGACGGCTTGTAACCAGAGCAAGAGAAACATAAAATAGCTGGGAAAACACTGCCAATTAGTCATTACATGTAGATTGTAAAAACAAGAGAAAGAGAAAAAGAGGGGCAGAGAAGGGGGTGGGGGGTAGAGAGATAAAATGCCCCAGGAAAGAAAATTAAAAGAAACTGGATCTGTGTGCTGTGGAATGGAATAGGGAAGCCGAGGAAAGCTGGGGATCTTCTCTTCAGAAAGGCGACCTGCAAACCAGCAAGTTCCCTCCTCTGCAATCCTGTAGGATTTCCTGCTATTTCGCAAGCTCTACCTATTTGCTGTGACTGTAAGACACAAGCTGTTTCAGTCAGCAGGCAGTGTGCTTTGGAGCAGAACCCAATTGTGCAGAATCCAAGTTAGATATTTATTTCGTATAGCCTGCCGCCTACACAGTTGTTGCTAGCTGAGTTGTAATAAAAAGAATAAGACAGGAACCATTTTTTTTTTGAGAATAACAAGTTCAGACCAGCCACCCTGCTTCAAGCTGACCATGGCTATGATTGCTTTAAAAAAAATGTTTTTAATTTTACAGTAATTGTAATGATTGAAATAACTTTTTCCTTCCTGATGTCAAATTCAAGGATGTAAGAAAATTTAACTTCTAGAGCACTAAGCTAAGAAGGGTCTGAGCCATCCAAGTGACTCAGTCCTAGTCATTCCTAAATAGTTTGATTCACAAGTAAGTTGACCCAATTAAAACGTGAATGGAACTGAGAAGGTGAGCACTTGCATAAATGTCAAGAGATGTGATGCATCCTTCTATTAAAGCTACAGGCAGAGATCCAAGAGAGGCAAAGTTGTTACTAGATTATTTTGCAAGGAAAGATGTTTCATATCCCATCGGTCACCCAAAAGCAGGGAGTAAGGGGAAAGGTTGCTGGGGCAGGAGGGAGAGAAGAAAAGCTTATCTAAGCAGAGTTGAAAAAGACTACCATCCCTTCCTATTCAGCATGCCTTTTGCCCATAGGAACCACAAAGATCTCAGTTCCAGCCTTCTCTGAGTCATGAGTATGGCCACATGTTGCCTCATATCCAACCACTGGAAGGGATATTACTCTGTTAATCAACTAGTGTCCATTTTGGTCTCTGGCCACAAGTAAGCAGATGCACAACACAGCTCTTCCAATGCAAAATATCTTGCATAATATCTGTTTCAAGAATAATTATATGGACAAATTATCTTGGCTTTTAGCAATAGATTTTAAAAGTCTAGTAGCAAGATCTAAAAAAATGATTAAACCACAAACACTACTTTTAAATAACATTAAGCTAAACAAGAGAGGAAAAATTAAATTGGAGGCAGAAAGTCCATACTATACTTCCTCAGCTGGGAGCATATCCACAGAGTATGTAGATAAATGTTCCTAGTGATCACTTCTGAAAATAGAGGGAAATGTCTTATTTTTGATGAGGGGCACCCTCTAGGGAAGGAAGCTGAAATTGGAATCATGGGATTTAGAGCTAGAAGGAATCTTAGCTTCTAAGATCTTTCTAGTTCAGTCATTGTTCACCTTTTTGTGGTATCATGGACCCACTTTATTGTCTCATGAAGTCAATGGACCCCCTCTTAACATCATGCTTTTAAATACACAAAATACAAGGTGTTCTAAAAAATCTTAGTGTAGCTTTAAAGCCATTAGAGCTTAAATTAGAGCTGTAAGCTTTGGACACATGCTGTACATAGGATTACAAAAGAAATCAATTAATTATATTGAAATAAAGATATAATTTTCCCATCCACATTCACAGACCCCCTGAAGTATATCCATAGGATCTCAGGTTAAAAGCCTGAACTAGTTTAACCCACTTATTTTATAGATGAGGAAAATTAGTCCCAAATAGATTAATGCCATATCCAAGCTAAAACAAATAGTAAGATAGGATTTTAACCCAGGATCTCTTGATTCCAAATCTCCTGTACTTTACACCACACCTCATAAAAAATTGCTCTAGAATTGGAAAGGACACTAGCAGTAATCTAGTTCAATCTAATTCAGTTCTCTTCTTTGAGAAAAGTTAGGCTTAGAAAGGTTAAATAACTCACAGCAAGTAAGTAACAGAAAAGGATTTGATCGTAGGTCCATTGACTCAAAATCCAGTTCTCTTTCCATTATATCATTTTATCTTGTTGCTTCTTACCTGTTCATTACCACTACAGTGAACATTATTTATTTCAAATGATGTTTGTTGGGAAGACTTGAACCTCCTTGAAAGTAGGAACCATACCTTGTATCTCTATTTTTCTCTCCCATTCTAATACTTCACACAAAGTGGTCATTTAAATATATTGATAGATTGAAATAGAAATTCCTCTTTTTCATTCTAAAACTGTAAAAGATGTCCAATTAGTGTAGGACAACCTAGAGATAGCTAGAGATTCCTTTCTAGTCAATAATACATTCCCCAGACTTTTCTCTCCGTGTACCCTCCCCAAAAGTACGGAACTAAACTCTTCTTCCTTTATGGAACATTATTTAGAGTGCTGGACTTGGAATCAGAAAGACCTGAATTTCAATTAAGTTTCTTACATTTACCAGTCATGGAAACATCACTTAAGCTTTCTGAAACCCAATTTCCTCATCTATAAAAATGGTACCTACTTCACAGGTTTCTTTTGGATATCAAAAACAATTATGCATTTGAAATTCTTTGAAAACTTTAAGGTGCTTTACAAATGTCAGTTATTACTATTATTGTTGGCCTCTGTGGCACTTCTGTCTTGGCATGTACTTGGTGTCTCTAATTTTTTTTCTCTTTCTTAGATGGCTCATTGTCTTCCTTCCTCCCTCTTGTAATGAATATTCTCTGAGATTCAGCCCTTAGTCCTCTGCTATTTTTCTCTCTGTACTGTCTCCTTGAGAATTCTTATCTATTCTTACAACTTCAACTATCATCTCTATGTGAATGATTTCCAAATACAAATCTCCAGGCCCAATCTATCTCCTGAATTCCAACTGCCTACAATATTTTCACTTGAATATGCCTTTATCCCTTCAAATTCAACATTTAAAAGCAAACTTGTCATTTTTTTTCTACTGTGTCCTATCTCCTTCCCTCCCCCCCAAAAAAAAGTTTTGAGAGAAAGACTGATTGATCTAGTGGCTAATGGTTCCTAAGAAATATGAAAACAAATATGTGTAAATACTACACAGGCAATTTAGGGGTACACTATCTTATAGAAGAGCTAGGAAGGGCCTTCAAGGTCATTTTACAGGCTAGGAAACTAAAGTCCGGAGAAACAGTGACTTGCCTAAGATTATAGAGTCAGCATTCAAAACCAAGTCTTCTGCCTCTAAACTTAGTAGTTTTTCCACTATATACTACCCTGATCTTCCTGGAAATGTAACCCAGATGAGACAAAAAGCCTAACTGTATTTATTAAACTTGTTGACCTCCCTCTAATTACTCAAGAGATAATAACAGAAAAAAGAGTTGGGGAAAAAATACCTGTGAATGGCTTCAGATAACTGTATACTGATGCAAGTCTCCAATATGTGAACTTGGATCTATGAACATTCAGAGCTGTTTACACATTAAGCAGGAGTATGGAGCAACAGATAATTAAATTCTAACACATAGAGTAAATGTTACCTCATGGGTATCACTGACAGTAGTGGGATGAGACTCACAACTGGAATATGGCAATGGAGAGCTTGAAAACAAATAGATGTTATAGAAAGAGAAGTACAATGGTACTGCAGATCTCTGAAAATGCATGGGATTTTGATGGAGAGCACTAAGGTGAGGATAAAAGGAGAGAGAAAGTGTTCTGTCATGGAAATATGCTACAACCACCCAACAAATTGAAAGAAATGGATGATGAATTTCTGACACAGACCTTATTACAGTGACAGGGTACTTCATCTGTTTGAAGTCTATTGGAGTTCTCTTTCTCCTAAATTGCAAGCCATCTGATAAGTACTAAGCTTACATTGTTAATGAATCAATCTTTAAGGAGCAAAATGATGCAAAGGAAGGAATTGGTCTTCAATACCTAATTCTGAAGAACAGGCAAGAAATGATTGGTAAAATTAAAATGAGAGTAACTTTGGATCAAAATAATCATGTCCCTTTTTAATTTATGATAGCTATGGAGAGGAACTGTAGGTATAATTAAATATAGAATTTATACTTCAGTGAAATGCATTACTGAAAGTTCAGAGAAGAGAGATGAATTATTCTGTAGCCTAACAGGACGAAAACTCAAGTAGAGTGGGAGATTCAAGAATGAAAATCTAGCAGTTCAATTTTGGATGATAAAATCCAATGGTCCCCTGTAAAATCTTTTTCTTTTGGCTTTTAGAGTGCTTCACAACCTGACCCCAGCCTATCTTTTCAGCCTCATTATATACTGCTATTCTTTCCTTATTTTATGATCTAGCTAAACAGGATTGCTCGATGTTTCTCACCCAGAACTTTCCAACTCTCATCTCTATCTTTGCACTGGCTGAACCTTTCCCTCATGCCTGGAATACTCTCCCTCCTCACCTTGACCTCATTGAACTCCATTCAGGGTGATGGCTGACCTGTCATCCTTCAGGATTCAGATCATACATCAGCTTCTACATGGATCTTTTTGTGAGTTCACCCCACCCCCACCCCCACAATTGATAGTACCCTCCCTAAACTACCTTGTGTTTATTTTTAATTTATTCTGTACATATTTATATGTGTGTCCCCTCTAACTGGATATAAGCTCTTTGAGAGCAAGGGGTGTTCCATTTTTGTCTTTGTATACCCAGCACCTAGCACCTGGCACATAATAAGAGTCATGTTTAAAAAGAGATTGATTTGGCTCTGTGATGAAGTCAGATTTTAAAAAGACATGTACAAAAGATGAAAACAGAGGAGGTAGGTGCTTACTTCTATACTTCAAAGAATTTCATCAATTCAAATACTGAATGCTATAGGTTGATTAGAATTTATCTATACCTTCTCATCCTGTGTAATTCTTTTG
Source organism: Vombatus ursinus (assembly GCF_900497805.2). Classification (NCBI taxonomy): domain Eukaryota; kingdom Metazoa; phylum Chordata; class Mammalia; order Diprotodontia; family Vombatidae; genus Vombatus; species Vombatus ursinus. Next base: position 68,333,808 of record NW_020954590.1, on the reverse strand, counting down.
TATTATCTTTCATAAAACCTATAATGCACTGAAAGCCTTCCTCTTGTTCTTTTAATTTCTGGGCAGGTAAGCAAGGGTAAATATAAATCAGTGCCACATGATGTATAAGAACAGTGCCAGAAAGCCTAAGGTCTAGAATAAGCAGACTAGAAAAAATACTAAGGCAACAACAATGTAGCAAGGTCAGGGGAGGGGCTTGTGATTGACCACACTGCCCTATAAATCATCCCTCAAAATATTACTTGACTCATTCCTGTGTTTGATCTTATCATCCCGTAGTCTGGGGACAATCCCAGAGTTTATTTGGATATTACCTCATTAATTAATAAAATTTCAATGTATCTTTCAATTAACTGACTGATCTCAGAACCCCTTTCTCAGTTCATTTTAATTATATATGTGTATATATAATTTATTTCCATTTTATAATTATATATAATATTTATTTTATGAATTAGAGAACTCTCCTTTCCCAGTGGTAGTTTCTCATATCTCTACATATCAAATCCTTTAATTTCCTAGGATTAAAATTTTTTTAATATCTTAATGTGCAATTTGTTAATAATGAGATCAATAATAAAGACAGAATTATTTACAATACTTCAACTGTGACAAAGTTCAGACCCTCAATGTGTAATGGCTGATAATTTCTCTTCATTATGAGAATACAGTCCCACACCATTTAGTTCACCCACAAAGGTCTTTTCTCAAGAATTCTCTTCATCTTCTTTGCAAGATTAAAATCAAAGCCATTCCATCAATAATGAAGGCTCTCAATCATTTTTCTTTCTCTATTTTCTAGCTTCTCTCAAACTGTCAGTCTCTTTTCAGACTCATCTCTCCTAATATTCACTTTGTAATGTTTCTTCACAAAATAATAATTAAGAAAGTTCAAACAAAAAAAAAACCTTTCTATCTTGTCCATAGTTCATTTTATAGATTTTCACATTTCAAAGATAAAAACATATGCTCTTCTTGACTCCGTTAGAGAGAAACAACTTACTTATAACTGACAATTATAACCATAACTCCTGGATTTTATGATCTTAAAGAGACAAGAAAAGTTTCTGTAGCTTCCATGGGAGACACTTTTGAAAAAGGGGTTATTACAACAACAAAAAGAAGTTTTTAAGGCTTTGTCCAAGGCAAGAAAAATAAGGAAAGAATAATCCTGCTGTTTAATATGCATGTCATGACATTAACTGACAATAGAGAAAAAATATTTTATTTCCATTATGCTTCTATAACTACAGGAGCCCCCACAAACATGGTATATGTGTCAATGTGGGTGGTTCCCCACTTAAAGGATTTTCTTTCCCTTTCAGCAAGTTTAATGGGTGGGCACCTAATGTATTGCATAATCACCCCCTCCAGGTTGCTGGTCCTGCCTGGGCTTTTGCATTAATAGGTTTATCTGAATTAGGTCTGGGGATATGCCTATGTAGACACACTTATGTGTGTGTATACAATCATATTTGCATCTATACATATATAGATATATAAATATATTGTGTGTTTATGTATCTATACACACCCCTATATATACATATATATGTGTACTTACATGTCTATATACACCATATATGTGTGTGTGTATATGTCTAAATCCTTTATCCATTTTGACATTCTCCTGATATTCAGTGTGAGGTGTTGTCTATGTCTAGTTTCTGCAAAACTGCTTTCATATTCTCAGCAATTTTTGTCAAGTGGTGAGTTCTTACACCCTGAAAGCTTGGATCTTTGGGTTTATCAAACACTAGATTATTATGGTCTTTAACTATTGGTTATTGTATACCTAATCTATTCCACTGATTTACCAATCTATTTCTTATATCAAATTGTCTTTTTATGATTTCTGCTGTGTAATGTAGTTTGAAATCTGGAACTACTAGTGTGCACCTTCCTTCATTTTTTTTCACTGATTCCCTTGATGTTCTAGACTTTTTGTTCTTCCAGATGAATTATGTTACTACTTTATCTAACTCTAAGAAATGATTCTTCAGAAGTGTGATTTGTATGGCACTGAATAAGTAAGTTAACCTAGTAGAATTGTCATTTTATTACATTGGCTTGGCCTACCTATGAACAATTACTATTTCTTCAGTTCTTTAGATCTATCTTTATTTGCATGAAAACTGTTTTGTAATTGTGTACATATAATCCCTGGGTTTGTCTTGACAGGTAGATTCCCAAGTATTTTATATTGTCTACAGTTATTTTAAATGGAATTTCTCTTTCTATCTCTTCCTGCTGGGTTTTGTTGCTAGTATATAGAAATTCTAGTGATTTATGTGGCTTTATTTTGTATCCTGCAACTTTCATGAAGTTATTAATTCAACTAATTTTTTGGTTGATTCTCTAGGATTCTCTAAATATACAATCATATCATCTGCAAGAAGTGATAGTTTTGTTTCCTCATTGCTTATTCTAATTTCTTCCATTTCTTTTCCTTTTCTTATTGCTATAGCTAACATTTCTAATACAATATTGAATAATAGTGGTGATAATGGACATCCTTGCTTCATGCCTGATCAGACTTCAGTTTATCCCTATTACAGAGTTACTTAAGATTTTAAGAAAGGCTCTATTGAATCCTATGCTTTCTAGTGTTTTTAATAGGAATGGTGTTGCATTTTTTCAAAGGCTTTTTCTTCCTCTGTTGATATAATCACATGATTTTTGTTGTTATTGATATGGTCAATTATGCTGATAGTTTTTCTAATATTTAACCCGTCCTGCATTCCTGGTATAAATCCTATCTGTTCATATTGTGTGATATTTATGATATATTGCTGTAATCTCCTTGCTAGTATTTTATGTAAAAATTTTCCACTGATTTTCATTAAAGAAATTGGTCTCTAGTTTTTTTTCTCTGTTTGTGCTCTCTCTGGTATAGGTAGCAAGACCATATTTGTGTCATAAAGTGAATTTGATAGGACCTTCTTTTTAAAATTTTCACATTAATCATGTTGTAAAGAAGATTTAGAACCAATGGGAGGAACCACAAGAAAGAAGAAACAAAACAACAATAAAAGAGTAAATAGCATGCTTCGATTTGCATTCAGACTCCATAGCTCTTTCTCTGGATGTGGAAAGCATTTTCCACATGAATCTTTTGGAGTTGTCTTAGATCTTGGTATTGCTGAGAAGAAGCAAGTCTATCAAAGTTAGTCATCATACAATGTAGCTATTTATGTGTACAGTGTTCTCCTGGTTCTACTTACTTCACTCAGTATCAGTTCATATAAGTCTTTCCAGGTTTTTCTAAAGTCCATCTGCTCATCATTTTTTATAGCACAATAGTATGCCATTATAGTCATACACCACTTGTTCAGCATTTCCCCAATCAATGGACATCCCCTCACTTTCCAATTCTTGGCCACCACAAAAAGAACTACTATAAATATTTTTGTACATGTGGGTCCTTTTCTATTTTTATGGTATCTTTGGGATATAGATCTAGATTTGATATTGCTGGGTCAAAGAGGATGCACAGTTTTATAGCCCTTTGGATATAATTTCAAATTGTTCTCCAGAATGGTTGGATCAGTTCACAACTCCACCAATACTTCCAATTTTCCCAATCTTCTCCAACATTTATCACTTTCCTGTTTTGTCATGTTAGCCAATCTGATAGATGTGATATGGTACCTCAGAGTTGCTTTGATCTGAACTTCTCTAATCAATAGCAATTTAGAGCATTTTTTCATATGACTATAGATAGCTTTAATTTCTACATCTGAAAACTGCCTGTTCATATCCTTTGACTATTTATCAATTAGGGAATGACTTGTATTCTTATAAATTTGACTCAATTCTCCATATATTTTAGAAATGAGGCCTTTATCAGGGACACTGGATGTAAAAAATGTTTCCCAGCTTTCTGCTTCCCTTCTAATCTTGGTTGCATTGGCATTGTTTATGCAAAAATTTTTCAATTTAATATAATCAAAGTCATTCATTTTGCACTTCATAATGTTCTCTGTCTCTTGTTTGGTCATAAATTCTTCCCTTCTCCATCAGTCAGACAGTTAAACTCTTTCTTGCTCTCCTAGTTTGCTTATAGCATCAGCCTTTGTATCTAAATCCTGTAAGATATTGGTCTATGGGGGCACCTAGGTGGCGCAGTGGATAGAGATCTGGCCTTGGAGTCAGGAGGACCTGAGTTCAAATACAGCCTCAGACATATAACACTTACTCGCTGTGTGACTCTGGGCAAGTCACTTAACCCCAATTGCCTCACGAAAAAAAAAAAAAAGATATTGGTCTATTCCTAGTTTCTGACATGCTGTTTTCCAGTTTTCCCAGCAGTTTTTGTTAAATAGTGAGTTCTTATCCCAAAAACTGGAGTCTTTGGGTTTATCAAACAAGAGATTACTATAGTCATTGACCATCATATCTTGTGTACCTAACCTATTCTACTGATCCACCGCTCTATTTCTTAGCCAGTGCCAAGTGGTTTTGATGATTGCTGCTTTATAATACAATTTAAGATCTGGTATGGTTAGGCCACCTTCCGTTGCATTTCTTTTCATTAATTCCTTTGATGTTCTGGACCTTTTGTTCTTCTAGATGAACTTTGTTATTATTTTTTCTAGCTCAATAAAATAATTTTTGGTAGTTTGATTGGTATGGCACTGAATAAGTAAATTAATTTAGGTAGAATTGTCATTTTTACTATATTAGCTTGACCTACCCATGAGCAACTGATATCTTTGCAATTATTTAGACCTGACTTTATTTGTGTGAAAAGTGTTTTGTAATTGTGCTCATGTAATTCCTGAGTTTATTTTAGCAGGTAGACTCCTAAATATTTTATAATGTCTAGAGTAACTTTAAATGGAATTTCTCCTTCTGTATCTTGCTGTTGGGTTTTGTTAGTAATATGTAGAAATATCAATGATTTATGTGGGTTTATTTTATATACTGAAATTTTGCTAAATTTGTTTATTATTTAAAGTAGATTTTTACTTTATTCTCTAGGATTCTCTAAGTATACCATCATATCATCTGCAAAGAGTGATGGCTTTGTTTCTTCTTTGCCTATTCTAATTCCTTCAATTTCTTTTTCTTCTCTTATTGCTAAAGCTAATGTTTCTAGTACAATATTGAATAACAGTGTTGATAATGGACATTCTTGTTTCACCCCAATCTTACTGGAAATGCCTCTAGCTTATCCCCATTAGATATAATGCTTGATGATGGTTTTAGATAGATGCTACCTATCATTTTAAGGAAGACTCCATTTATTCCTATGCTCTCTAGTGGTTTTAATAGGAATGGGTATTGTATTTTGTCAAAAGCTTTTTCCACATTTATTGAGATAATCATATGATTTCTGTTAGTTTTGTTGTTGATGAGGTCAATTATGCTAATAGTTTTCCTAATATTGATCTAGCCCTGCATTCCTGGCATAAATCCTACCCAATCATAGTGTATTATCTTCAAGATAAGTTGCTGTAATCCTTTTACTAACATTTTATTTAAATTTTTTGCATCTATATTCATTAGGGAAATTGGTCTACAATTTTCTTTCTCTGTTTTGGCTCTTCCCAGTTTAGGTATCAGCACCATATTTGTATCATAAAAAGAACTTGGTAGGACTCTTTTTTCACCTATTTTTCCAAATAGTTTATAGAGTATTGGAATTAATTGTTCCTTAAATGTTTGACAGAATTCACTTACAAATCCATCTGACTCTGGAGATTTTTTTCTTAGGGAGTTTATTGATGACTTGTTCAATTTCCTTTTCAGAGATGGTGTTATTTAAGTATTTTATATTCTCTTCTGTTAATCTGGGTAATTTATATTTTTGTAAATATTCATCCATTTCACTAAGATTGTCAAACTTATTGGCATACAGTTGGACAAAATAGCTCCTAATTATTGTTTTAATTTCCCTTTCATTGGTGGTAAATTCACTCTTTTCATTTTTGATACTAGTAATTTGGTTTTCTTCTTTCTTTTTTTAATCAAATTAACCAAAGGTTTATCAATTTTATTGTTTTTTTTTCATAAAACTGGCTCTTAGTTTTATTTATTAGCTCAATAGCTTTCTTAATTTCAATTTTATTAATCTCTCCTTTGATTTTCAGAATTTCTAATTTGGTATTTAATTGGGGCTTTTTAATTTGTTTTTTTGCTAGCTTTTTTAGTTGCATGCCCAATTCATTGATTTCTTCTTTCTTTATTTATTAATGTAAGCATTGGGAGATATAAAACTTCCCCTAAGAACCACTTTTGCTGCATCCCATAAGTTTTGGTATGTTTTCTCATTATTATCACTCTTTTGGATGAAGTTATTGATTGTTTCTGTGATTTGATGTTTAACCCACTCATTCTTTGGGATTAGATTATTTAGTTTCCAATTAATTTTTAGTCTATCTTTCCATGGCCCTTTATTACATGTAATTTTTATTCATTATATCATGATCTGAAAAGGATGCATTTAATATTTCTGCCTTTATGCATTGGATTGTGAGGTTTTTATGCCCTAATATGTGGTCAATTTTTGTGTAGGTGCTATGTACTGCTAAGAAAAAATTATATTCCTTTTTATCCCTATTCAATGTTCTCCAGAGTTCTACCATATCTAACTTTTCTAAAATTCTATTCACCTCTATCCACTTCTTTCTTGTTTATTTTATGGTTAGATTTATCTAGTTCTGAGAGGAGGAGGTTGAGGTCCCCCACTAGTATAGTTTTGTTATTTATATCTTCCTGCAACTCCCTTAACTTCTCCTCTAAGAATCTGGATGCTATACCACTTGGTGCATATATGTTTAGTAATGATATTACTTCATTGTCTATAGCGCCTTTTAGCAGGATGTAGTTTCCTTCCTTATCTCTTTTGATTAGATCTATTTTTGCTTTTGCTTTGTCTGAGATCAGGATTTCTATCCTTGCTTTTTTTACTTCAGCTGAAGCATTATATATTCTGCTCCAGCCTTTTACCTTTACTCTGTATGTCCCTCTGCTTCAAAGGTGTTTCTTGTAAACCACATATTATATGATTACAGTGTTTAATCCACTCTGCTATCTGTTTCCATTTTATGGGAGAGTTCATCCCATTCACATTCATAGTTATGATTACTATCTGTGTCTTTCTTTCCATCCTATCCCTCTCCCTATTTATGCTTTTCTCTCTCCTTTCTTCTTTTCCCTTCTCAATAGGATTTTGCTTTTGACCACTGCCTCCCTTAATCTGCCTTCCCTTCTAACAGCCTCCTCCCTTTTCTTCCCCTTTTCCCTTACTACTTCCTACAGGGTAAGTTAGATTTCTATACCTAACTATGTTATTCCCTCTTTGAGCCAAATCTGATGAGAATAAGATTCAAACAATGCTCATCTCCCTTCCTTCTTTCCCTCTGCTGTAATAGGTCTTTGTGCCTCCTTGTTTGATGTAATTTACCATTTCTGCCTCCTCTTTTCCTCTACCCCCAGTAAAATCCCTTTTCACCACTTAGTTAGATTTTTTATCATCACATCAAAGTCACCTTATACCCATGCCCTCTGTTTATGTACACATCTTCTAAATGTCATAATAAAGATATAGTTCTCAAGAGTTACAAGTAACACTTTCCTTTGTAGGGATGTAAACAGTTTGCCCTTACTTAATAATATGTTATTTCCTGTTTACCTTTTTATGCCTCTCTTGAATCTTGTATTTGAAGATCAAATTTCTGTTGAGTTCTGGTCTTTTCATCAGGAAAGTTTGAAAGTCCCCTATTTCATTGAATGTCTATCTCCTCCTCTGAAAGATTATGATCAGTTTCTCTGGGTAGCTGATCTTTGGTTGTAATCCAAGCTCTTTGGCCTTATGGAAGATCGTATTCCAAGCCCTCCAATCTATTAATGTAGAAGCTGCAAGGTCCAGTGTCATTCTTACTGAGGTTCCACAATAATTAAATTGTTTCTTAATGGATGCTTGTAGTATTTTCTCTTTGATCTGATAATTTTGGAATTTGGCTACAGTGTTCCTTGGCATTTACAATTTAGAATCTCTTTTAAGAGGTGATCAGTGGATTCTTTTGATGACTACTTTACCCTCTGGTGCTAAGACCTCAGAACAGTGTTCCTTGATGATTTCTTGAATGATGCTGTCCAGGCTCATTTCTTCATCATGGCTTTCAGGTAGACCAATAATTTTTAAATTATTTCTCCTGGATCTATTTTCAAGGTCAGTTGTTTTTCCAATGAAGTATTTTACCTTTTTTTCTATTTTTTCATTCTTTTGATTTTGTTTGACTGATTCGTGATGTCTCATAGCTTCCACTTGCCCAATTCTAATTTTTAAAAAAATTGTTTTCTTCAATTAGATTTTGTACCTCCTTTTTCATTTGGCCCATTTTATTTTTAAGGAGTTCTCTTCGGTGAGTTTTTGTGCTTCCTTCTCCATTTGGCCAGCTCTACTTTTTAAGGAGTTGTTTTCTTCAGTGTACTTTTTTTTTCCATTTGGCCAACTGTATTTTTGTATTTTTTTTTATTTTTCAGGTGAACTTCTCTTTTTTTCTTTTTCTTTTTTTAAATTAATTTATTTTTAGCTTTCAACATTCACTTCCACGAGATTTTGAGTTCCAAATTTTCTCCCCATCTCTCCCCTCCCCCCACCCCAAGACATCATGCATTCTGAATACCCCTTCCCCTGATCTGCTCTCTCTTTTATCACCACTTCTCTTATCCCCTTCCCCTTCTGTTTTCCTGTAGGACAGGATAGATTTCTATACCCCATTGCCTGTATATCTTATTTCCCAGGCAAACTGTATTTTTTAACGACTTGTTTTCTATAGTCAATTTTTGTCCTTTCTTTTCCAAGCTATTCGCTCTTTTGCATACCTGTCATTTCTTTTCCCAATTTTTCTTCTGCCTCTCTTATTTAACTTTTGAAATCATTCTTGAGCTCTTCCAAGAAGGCTTTTTGGTCTTGAGACCAGTTCATATTCCCCTTTGAGGTTTTGGATATGGGTATATTGACAATGTTGACCTCTTCTGAATTGTATTTTGATCTTCCCTATTCACATAAAAAGAATCTGTGGTCATTGTCTGTTTCTGCTTTTTGCTCATAATGTTTGCCTATTTCCTGACTTTTAAAGTTGAACTCTCCTACTGGAACACAGGGGGCATAGTTCCAGGCTTCTTGTGCTGGGGGCCAGAGGCCTGGTCATTGGCTTTATGGGCTGGGCCCTCAGGTGAAGCTCTGAAGCTCTCAAAGTGTAGGGTGGGGGGTCTGGCCCCTGGAGGATATCTGCTCACCCGGGCTGCTTTGAAGTACTGAAAGGTTTGCCTGCTAGAGGATGCCTTCTCACCCACACAGGTGGTGGTTTTCCAAGCTGGAGTCTACCAGTTCCCCTGCCTGTGCCAAGGCACTTGGGGGTCCTGGCATTGGCACTTGCCTGCTCCACCAGGGGGCTCAGGATCTCCCACTGGTTTGCTGAGGTAAGTAGTAAGCCGATAGCTTGCTGGTACATCTCCCATCCTGTACTACTCCCCTTCAACCAGAGCAAGAGGGACCTTTCCCATTAATCCTCCAAGGTTTCCAGGCTACAACTGCTGCACCCCATCTTTCTGCTGGCTCACTTGTTCCATGGTTTTTCCTGGGGTGATATTTTCTGGATTTTTAGAGATCAATAAGGGAGAGTGAGAGCAACTTACTTCTTACTCCACCATCTTGGTTCCTGAGAAACTCCATCTTCTCTCTTGAAGATGGAAGCCAGAAGCACCTGAAGCAACTCCACACCTGAAGAGTCCCCAGGACTCCTTCTTTACCTATTTTTTCCTAATATGCAATTATGTAATACTGAGATTCATCATTCCTTAAATGTTTGGTAAAATTAATTTGTGCATCCATCTAATCCTGGGGATTTTTTCTTAGAGTGCTCATTGACAGCTTGTTTAATTTTTTGTCCTAAGATAGAGTTATTCAAGTATTCTATTTCCTCTTTTGTTAATCTGGGCAATTTATATTTTTGGAAATATTAATCCATTTCACTTAGATTGTCAGTTTTACTGGCATATAATTGAGCAAATTACTCCTAATAACTGCCTTAATTTTGTCTACATTGGTGGAGAAGTCTCCTTTTCATTTTTGATACCAGTAATTTTTTTTTCTTCATCAAATTAACTAATGGTCTATCTATTATATTGACTTTTTCATAAAACTAGCTCCTAGTTTTATATGTTAGTTCAATGGGATTTTTATGTTCAATTTTATTAATTCCTCATTAATTTTCAGGATTTTTATTTTGGTGTTTAATTGGGAATTTTTAATTTGTTCTTGCACTAGTTTTTTTTTTTGTTTGTTTGTTTGTTTTTTTGTTACATGCCCAATTCATTGATCTGTTCTTTCTCTCTTTTATTGATGCACACGTTTAGAGATATAACATTTCCTCTAAGTACTGTTTTGGCTGCATCCCACAGATTTTGGAATGTTGTCTCATTGTTGTCATTCTCTTTAGTGAAATTGTTGATTGCTTCTATAATTTATTCTTTGACCCACTCGTTCTTTAGGATTAGGTAATTTAGTCATCAAAAAACTTGTAATCTATGTTTCCATGATCCTTTATTAAATGTAATTTTATTGCATTATAGTCTGAAAAGGGTGCATTTAATATTTCTGCTTTTCTATATTTGGTTGTGAGGTTTTTGTGCCCTAATACATGGTCAGTTTTGGTGAAAGTGCCATGTACAGCTGAGAAAAAGGTATATTCCTTTCTATTCCCATTCAGTTTTCTCCAGAGGTCTATCATATCTAACTTTTCTAAGATTCTATTCATCTCCTTGACTTCTTTCTTATTTATTTTATAGTTAGATTTATTTAGCTCTAAGAGGGGAAAGTTGAAGTACTCCATTAGTATAGTTTTACTGTCAATTTCTTCCTATAATTCATTTAACTTTTCTTTTAGGAATTTGGATGCTAAGCTATTTGGTGCATATGTTTAGTATTGATATTCATTCATTTTCTATGGTTCCTTTTAGCAAGATATAGTTTCTTTTTATATGCTTTTTTATTATTTTATTATTAATTCTTTTTATATGCTTTTTAATTAAATCTGATCATGATTGCTACCCTGGCCTATTTTACTTCAGCTGAAGCATATTAGATTCTCCAGTACCTTATTTTAACTCTGTTCATATCTCTCTGTTTCAAGTTTATTTCTTGTAAACAACATATTATTGGATTCTGGTTTCTAATACATTCTACTATCTGCTTCTATTTAATGCATGAGTTAATCTCATTAACTTTCACAGTTATGATTACTATGTGAATTTCTCTCTATTTTTTCTTTCCATCCTTCTTTCTCTTTTATTATTCTGTCCCTCCTCTCAAGTCTGTTTTGCTTCTGACCAGTGTCTCCCTTAATCCACCCTCCCTTTTATCACCCTTCCCTTTTTCTTATATCTTTCCCCTTCCCCTCTTTCTTCCCTGTTGGATAAGATAGATTTCTATTGAATATGTGTGTATGTGTGTATGTGTGTGTGTGTGTGTGTGTGTGTGTGTGTGTGTGTGTATATATATGGGTGTGCATATACATATATATGTACATACATACACATATATGCATACATATATATGTATGTGTATATATGTGTGTGTGTATTCCCTTTTTGAGCTAATTTAGATATGAGTGAAGTTCAAGTGTTCTCCCCTCCCATTTTCCCCTTAACTGTAAAACCTTTTCCTTGCATGCCTCTTTTATGTGAGATAATTTTTCCATTCTTCCTTTCCCTTCCCTTTGCTCCCACAGCATCACTCTTTCTTGACTATACACTTTTTTATGTATCATCTTAAGATAGTTGACTCACTCTAGCACCTTCTTTCTTTGACAAATCCTTCTAATTGCCTTAATAATGATAAAGTTCTTAGAAGATATATGTATTATCTTCCCATATAGAAATATAAACAATTTAACCTTATTGAATACTTCATGTTTTCTTTTTCATCTTTATCTTATGTTTTTCTTGAGTCTTGTATTTGAAAGTCAAATTTTCTGTTCAGCTCTGGTCTTTTTATCAGGAATGCTCGAAAGTCCTCTATTTCATTAGATTTTCATTTTTTCCTTTGAAGGACTATACTCATTCTTGGTTATAATCCCAGCTCTTTTACCTTCTGGAATATCATATTCCAAGCCCTCCACTCCTTTAATGTGGTAGCTACTGAATCTTGTGTGATTCTTATTCTGGTTCCATGGTATTTGAATGGTTTCTTTCTTGCTTTTTGAAGTATTTTCTCTTTGACCTGAGAGCTCTAGAATTTGAGTATAATATTCCTGGGTGTTTTAATCTTGGATTTCTTTCAGTTGGTGACCAGTGGATTCTTTCCATTTCTGTTTTATCCTCTGGTTTAAAGATATCTGAGCAGTTTTTCTCGATAATTTCTTCAAATATGATGTCTAGGTTCTTTCTTTGAACATGGCTTTCAGGTAATTTAATAATTCTTAAATTATCTCTCCTTGATCTATTTTCCAGGTCAGTTGTTTTTCTTATTAAATATTTCACATTTTCTTCTATTTTTTCATTCTTTTGACTTTGTTTTATTATTTCTCAATGTCTTATGTAGTCATTAGCTTTTACTTGCCCAATTATAATTTGTAAGAATTACCTCTTTTTCCATTTGGCCACTTCTGTTTTTTCTAAGGTGTTACTTCAATATTTTTTGTGTTTCTTTTATTTTGCTGTTAATTTTCTTAATTTTCTGCCTTTGCTTTTATTTCTTTGCCTAATTTTTCCTCTACCACTCTTATTTGATTTTGAAAATCCTTTTTTTAAGCTCCTCCAGGAATTCTTGTTGGATTTGTGTAATGATTTAGACTTCGTTGTCTTCTGAGTTTGTGTCTTGATCTTCTCTGTCACCATAGTAGATTTTTATGGTCAGGTTCTTTTTATTGTTGTTGTTGTTTGCTCAGTTTTCTGCCCTATTTCTTGTTTTGAAATGTTATGTTAATGTTGGACTTTATTCCTAGTCAGAAAGGGGGAGGGGCACTGACTCAAGCTTCAGGCTTTTTTGCACTGCTGTTTTCAGAGCTGGTTCTGGGGGTTTAAAAGTCTATTCTCATTCTTACCCAGGAAGAGTCACTGATCCCCTGGGATTACAATTGATATTGCTCCTCAGTGCCCCTCCTCCCTTAACAAGGGACATGATACTGTTCCTCAGGGACTTTGATCCCTCAGGACCAGAAGTGATATTGTCCCCTCAGGACTTCCACTCCCTCTTAACTGAAAGTGCTTCTCTCTGCCCCCTTATGACCCAGAAATGTGTATAGGGGATGGATTGACAAACATCATCTGGTCTTATGACCAGTGCTAGCCGACAGGTACTCTGTAATCTCTTTCTGACCAGTTGCCAGATCCCCTTACCATCTCTGGCATAAGAGCTACTTTAAATTATTTAGAGATAGATCTAAAGGGGGAAAGATATCTTATCTCCCCCTTATCTAGATATCTGTTCACATAAAGATAGATAGATAGATAAACTCTTAAGTAGAAATAAAAAGAAATTCATGATTGAAGGATATCATCAGAAAGTTATAGGTGGGGTCAATCATGATCCCTGAAGACCAATGATGAAGAATGCTGCCCATCTCTTGGAGAAAGGAGATGGATTAACATGAAAAATGAGGCATATTTTGGAGGCATAGGCAACATGGGCATTTGATTTGCTTTATTTTGATTATTTGTTACAAGGGTTTTGTGATGGGGTGGGGGATGTGAGGGAGAAAAAAATGCTTGATAAATGAAAAAATAGATAGATAGATAAGTAGATAGATAGATAGATAGATAGATAGATAGATAGATAGATAGATAG